>NC_056734.1:623815445-623900445 GCF_019279795.1 Protopterus annectens
GTTCCAGTTTCCTCCCACTTTCCAAAGACATGCATCTGGAGCATTTCTCCCTGGACCTCCTCTGAAAATGGGCTCTGTCCCAGTTGGGCTTTCCCGGTAAACAAATGTTAAACAAAATAAACATGCACGTTTTCCAAATGCAGGCATGCCTCAAGATCAGACAATTGTTTAGACCTCTGGGGTTGAACAGAGCCAGCCTGGTGTGATCCAGTTTTGGGACTAGTATATTAATTATGTTGGTATGTCCGTCAACTGGACTCAGCCTAAAAAGGCACTAGAGGCAGCAAAGACTTTAGCCAGTACACAGAAGCCTTTGACAAGTACAGGCTATCTTTAGCGAAGCAAGCTATACTGTCAAGCATTTCATCTTAGGCCAATTATCTTTTCTTTATACAGAGGTATCGTTCAGGGTGAACAAAGTATTCCACTGAAGACCGGCAATTTACCTGCACCTGTAACATATATGGAAATTTCTAGCATGTCTTCCTGCATGCGCCTTATGGTTTTAAGTCTCAAATTTTTCAGTTCTTGTTTCTGATGCTATTACAGTTGTCATACATCTGGAGAGGTTTTGCTCATTGCGACTTTACAAAGTTAGAATGTATAAGATGGACAAGTGGTCTGATTTTTCCTGAGACTAGTCTTATTTCTAGGAGGCTTTGGGACAGATTTTTAACTGCCTCAGAATAAGACATTTTGGTGAAATTTGTGAAGAATAGTGTTGGAAGTATACGCAGCTTACAGGGCCAGTTTCTGCATGAGAGGGTAACCTCCAGATTAATTTAAGTATTGACACCTCTTACAGATGGAATGTCTACTGCTGAGGATAAGTTCATTACCTATGACCACAGGACAGTTGGTATTCTGTCTTATGAGACCTAGTGCTAAAAGTCTGGCAACTCAGGCTGACCTTCCATACTGTCCAATGCTTACATGCAACGATGAGTAAGGTAAATTCAGTGGAAGGTGTATGCAATTATAGTACAACACACTGCATATTCAGAGGGCTCTACACTGAAAGGTAGTCTTATTCCAGATGTTGCAAATTTTAAACGTCAGAAAAATGGGTTGATACTTCTACCATGCACTGGTCCCCTCGTTGTCTGTGGTGTGATCCCAGTTATTCTCAATGGAGGTAACATATGGTTGTCAGCCATGGGAAAGCAGAATTCTGACCAAATGGGATGGGTTGTTTTAGCACGGACAGGGAAGCTGGCTAAGCTGGAAGTGGCCTGCAAGGGCTGGTAGCCTAGTACTTGCCTATAAAGCTATAAAATTTGTGGTCTTCTGGCAAATTATTCTGGACTGTAGTCACAAGATGATAGACATGTGAGTTTCAGACTTCATACACTTAAGAAAATCCTTGCTAATGGAAAACAAGTTGTACTTGCAACTTTCTACGTATAAGATTAGTAGTTAGATTCTTCCTCTAATTTTGTGGCGTTGTCCCTGATCCATCAGCTTAGAGCTTGGGAGGGCAAGGAAGTTGCAATGGGTTGGACTGTATGGTTCTCAGAGCAGTGAGCAGAAATACATTTCTAGGTCTTTATGTATGCATTTACTCATTCAATAGTAAGCAGACATCGGAGGTATTCACAGTCATAAAGGTATCTGTAACTGGTTGTCACATCTGCATGCATGTGCTTGTGTGTGCGTGCAAGCAAAGGTGTGCTTGTGCATGCATTTGTATGAGTGCAGTGTTATGATGAGCAGGAAGATGAGAGTTGAAGACAATACAGCGAGTTTTGTGAGCAAGATGATTTGGGGGGGGGGGTCATGCCAAGAGATGTAGGGCAGTGGATGTGTAACATGCCAGCACAGCTAGCTGCAATTTTGTATATAATTATGTGTCATTTGTATATCAAACTGATTTGTACAGATGTTTATGCTGAAAATGTATTTGTTAGGTTTGCTCGTATGAAAAAAATGTATCAACAGTGTGTCCTGCTGAAAAGAAAATAAATGTACACATATTCTTGCAACTGAATTAAACGTTTATGTTTTAAACATAGGATACTGGAAGAGAAGAGGTCAATCACAATGCACCTGCAGCAAACTTTGAAAAAACAGCTGAAATTAAAATTAGGCCATAAAGATTGTTCTGACTGCAGCCAGAGACAAAATGTCTACAAGAAGCCTGACTTAGTAGCTCTGTAGGAGGAGTAGAAGTGTTAAAATGGTTTTATGACTTCCAGCAGCTACACCAGATCTGATCAGTGCACTTGGGTGCTTATTATTGACATGTCGGTACTAAAATCCTAGTAACTTCTAGTGTTGGTAATAGTGTGGGAACCAGAAGACAGATGATCAGATATATGCAATGTCATTTTGTAATTTACTCTGAAATAGTTAGATATTACAGACAGAACTCTCAGTTAGACTGAACAGTCTGTTGTTGGAACCTGAGAAAGGAGGAAGACCACTCACCTACTTCATCTTGCCTTGCATTAGTAAGTGACCAGAGACCAGTACTCTTTAAATTAGTCAGAAAAATGTAGTTTTTCTTTAACTGTGTGAATCTGTGTTATTTTTAATATTTCCTCCGATTGAAACTCTGGTGTTTACTGTAAATAGATGTTTAGTATTTGCATGCCCTTTTTATTGTTAAATATATTTAGACTCCTCACTGTGGCTGGTCGTTTTAGAAGTTTTTAAAGTATTTGCACATATTTATTTGGTGATAACTTTGTCCACTCCTGAAAGCCTTGCTGTTTGGTCAATATTACCATTTCGATTACTATTAATTTCACTCAAGTGTAACTGGACACAGTTTTAAGAGCCTTATAGTAACTGACTGGTGGCAGTGAAACTACCTTATCATCTGAGCAAAGTTGGTAGCACAGGTAATCTGTACCTGCCTTTCCCAAATGTGTGTGTGTCAGCTACTTGGAGCACGGACACGAAGCACTGGTTTCATAGAGAGGGTGTTGGAGGACTTGGCCTGGACACTCAGCTTAGGACTTAACCCTACAGCTATGCCAGTGGAAAGCCTTACTGGGAACCTGGGGAGCCAGAGAAAGAAACCCAGACCCTAAGGCTGTGTGTGTTCCCTGTATGCTCTTAAGGGACATTGTCCTTGATGTAGAGAGGTCTCTGTCTGGAAATACTAAGTGTATCCATTTATATTCCAAGTGAACATCCCTCTCCAGTGTCAGTGGTAAGGATTTAGGCTCCTTGATTACTGGCCTAGAGTGGGGACGTCATAGGGGGTTTCACATTAAAAATGGCCCAGATGGTCAAGAACGTTCACACTGTGTGTGGTTTAATTATAAATGCTTGTAGTTTGGTTAATTCCCAGCCTAGAGTATCTTCTGTATTTTTATTTAACTGTAGCATATATGTGTTTAATGAGCATTCTACATCCATATCTTTGGGCAAATAAAAATGCACAAATTTTAATTCAGTTAACTAAACTATAGTTATGACTGGCCAACCAAAGAAACAGTCGTGTATATTTTTTTTTATCTGTACTAAGGATACATTCTGTGGTAAAGCTATGTAGCTGTGCATCTGCTAGCACCACAAAGGGTCATAATTTTATAGGCTGCACCTGCCAATAGAACAGACTTGCATATTTGTGCTCCCCTAACTCAGACCTCTCAACTGTCCCTATTTTGGAGGAATGTGCTTATTTTTCAGACCTTATTTACCTCTGCACATAATTTACATATTTTTGGAGCCAAGTCCCAGTTTTCAGGCTTGATTTTAGCCCTTCACACAAATGTCTAAATCCCACTCATCACGTCATTTTTGAAGCTGCCTAGCACATAGAAAACCATGCTACATGACTAGCATACTTAGTGGCACCAGTAATTTAAAGAAAGAAAACACAAATTTTACATCCTCTTTTTCAGAAACAAAAATAAATGAACTTAAATAGAATTTTACAATACAGTTCATTAAAATCTACAGATTTTACATGGTCTCTGAAAATTTGTTTCTATTTTCCATCATATTTAAGAGAAGATGACTATGTTGTATTTGTGGATTATTCTTCCAGGTTCACCAAAATCATCAAATTGGCAGACTCAACAAGTACAAACATGACTAAATTATTAATGTCTGTATCCTCGAGACAGGGTACACCTGATGTTATAATGCATGAGAAATGTTCACAATGTACCAGTCAGAAATTCAGAAGCACACCACCTACCTGGACTTGCTTGAGTCACTCCCTATACAACCAAACATCTTGTTCATGAGAGATTTCAACTATCCTTCTACCGAGTGGGTGACATACACGAGTACAAGCTCGATCGCCCCGAGGTTCCTGTACTTTGTTAAGACAAATGCTCTGTAACAGCTACTCACCAATATGGGGGGGGGGCACTCACTACTCCCTATGTTCTGCTCTCCCTAGTATGGTCAGACCATAAATCTGTCTTGTTCAAAGTCACAATCAGACCTGACATTTCTACAAGGGTAATAAAAATGAGAAACGTTCAAAATAAACTATAGCCTACTAAGCAATAGCTTGAAAAGTTTCAAACTCCCTGCTAACACAACCAATGACTCCTGTGGAGAGGAGTACACAAATACCTTGTATAACCACTTAAACAACTGCATTGACTCTGCTGGACTTGACAGGGTCAAAACCAAGTCCTCCCATAAAAACAAGTCACCCTGGTGTACAGAGTATAAACAGGTTATATAATAAAAGGAAGAAACTGACATCCAAGAACAAGAGGGAACTTAGCAGAGAAAGAATACCTTCCACAGCTTGAACAAGCAAATCAGATCTCTGATAAAGACCTCTAAAGCTAGTCATGAAGCTAAATTAAATTCCCTAGCTAAAGGCAATCATAAGGCCTTCTTTAGCTACATCCAGAATGTAAAAGGGAAAAGCCAAACTCATAATGGACGGTACCACTCACACTGACCCTGAGGAAATTACCAACCTGTTAGCGGACAGATTTGGTGCAAACTCAAAGCATACCAATCCTCTGCCCAGTATCTCCAATGAGCGGGTCACGTCCGTGCTCTCCAAAGCCAAAAACATAGCCTCTATGGGACCAGATAACATCCCAAGCTGCTTACTAAACAATGTAAGGCATGACCTAGCAGATCCACTTGGCACTGGCTTTGTTCCAGCAAAGAGGAGAACAGCAACTGCAATCCCCTTGCACAAACGGGGTCCATCAACAGACCCTGGGAACTATAGACCCATAAGCCTAACCAGCCTTACCTGGAAGGCCATGGAAAGAATCACCATGGACCTTATCAACACAGACACAGGCAATCTTAAAACTCTTGACCCGACCCAGTTTGGCTTCATTAACAGTATATCATGCTTAGTAAACCTGGTGGACTTCAAGGTCAGCAATGCCCTGGACGAAGGCAAAGCAGTACATACCGCCTATCTTGACATAGCCACTGTTTTTGACACAATCCCCCACTTGGGTATTATTGAGAAACTCTCCCAGCTGGGGATTAATGCATGTGTCACTACATGGGTAGCCAACTGGCTGACAGATGGAACCCATAATATCAAATTTGAGGATTCCACCTCCATCAGCAGAAGAGTTACCAGTGGGGTACCACAAGGGTCTGTACTCAGCTCTCTACAGTTTGGAATCTATTTCTCAGAAGTCCAGGCAAAAATAGACAGCCTGTGGCTCACCAAGTTCGCAGATGGCTGCAAACTGGAAGCAATCATAGAGTCCACTACAGATATTAGCATTTTACAGGAGGGGTTAACACAGACAAAAAGAGTGTGGTGATAAAATCACGTTCTTAAACTAAATGCAAAAAAGTGCATCATTGTCCCATTTGGCAAAGAGGTAGCCCCTTCAATTTACAATATAGGTAGCACCCCACTAAGCTCAAACCCAGTGGTGCGTGACTTCAGAACACAGGTTGATAGCAGTCCAAACTTTGATCACCATGTGTCCACAGTGGTAAGGAAAGCCTTTTATGTTGTACACCTCCTAAATAAGGGCATCGCATCCAAGACCAAGGATTTTACAACTGCTATGTACTCCACCCTAATCAGATTACTAATACAGTACAATACTCCCTTTTGCATGTACCTCTCTCACCAGATACCTACAGCAGCTGGAGAGACCACAGAGATTCTTGACCAAGATAATTCAGGGACTCCAAAACAGGACCTACAAGGAAAGAATGAAAGCCTTGTCTCTGTACTCTTGTGTCCTACAGGCTAAGAGGCAACCTGTGCCTAGCTTACAGAGCAGTCTCTCACCATGCCCTAATGTAAATGCTGCAATTCCACAAATCAAATGACACAAGAGTCACTCGCTCCAGAGACATCAACCTAGCTTGTGACTTAAAACATTACCACTAACCACTCCCAAGTCAGCTACTCCAAGGCTTTTACAAGGGTGCCCAATTATACAGAGTAAAATTAATATTAATACGGATGGTAGTCTGATCAATGCAGTAAGGCTTTGAGTGGCCACAGAGACAACAAACAGATACGAGCACTCTCAAAGGTTACAATATTTTCTAAAGGACCAGTCACAACGAAAAGTTTAAATATATTTAATAACAAAATAATAAAAGAACATAAACATACTAAATATCTATTTACAATAAAACACCAGAGTTTCAACCACAGGAAACAATAAAATAACTCAAATGAACAGATTCACACAGCTACAGAAAAGCAGTACTTAACTAATCTTACCACATTTTCCTGACTAATCTAAAGAGTTACTATTCCCTGGTCAGTTATCAGCGCAAGATAAGATGAAGTAGGTGAGTGATCCTTCTATATCAGGTTTCCAAGACAGAGTGCCATGGGACTTCAGTCTCACCTAGTATTAAAATATTTTTCTTAGATTGCAGAATGACATCACGTATATTTGGTCATCTGACTTCTGGTTCCCATGCAACCCACCATTGCTAGAAACTACCAGGATGTAGCACTTATGTCAATAATACAGACACAGACAGCCATGTAAAAATCTGCCCCAGCTCCCAGAAGTCGTAAAACACTTCCATTGTTCCTACGGGAGCTACTAAACTACACTTCTTACAGACACTGCACCTGTGGCTTCATTCAAAACTGTGAGATAATATATTTATGGCTTAGGCCTAGTAATTTAATTTCTTACCATTTTTAATGTTTGAGATTAACCTCTTCTCTTCCAGTATCATCTGTCAAAATATACACATTTAAACAATTATAAAAATGCATGCATATTTATTTTTCTGTCCAGCAGAAAAGACTGTTGATACATTTTTAACACAAGCAACTTTACAAATCTATTTTCAACACAGGCATCTGTACAAATCAGTTTGATATACAAATGACAATTCTTTACAAAATTCTAGTTAGCTGTGCTGGCATATGTTACACATCTGCTGTCCTACTACTCCTGGCATAGCTGGCAAAACCTCATATCACCACACCATCTAACAATGGTCAATTAGGGAACACGGGTCTTACATGGCTAGGCTTGTAAATGCCCTAGGGCCATTAGCCTACTAACCTTCTATAAACCTATATACTGGATGGCACAACAAGCAAGAAGAAACAAAAGACAGTTAACTCAAGCTCTAGCAGTCTAAAGGGGAGGAACTTCCCAGTTAGATCTTCTAGTACTCACTAGTATAAGCAGATGAGATAAGACTGGGCATAAATGCCAAAGACAAATTTGTACCAAGGACAGGCAACTCAAGAGCCACTAAAAAGTGAAAGAGCAGCAGGAGTTGGCTTGGTGGACACTCAATATTCAGATCTACAGAATAAAGGTGGAGGGCAGAAATATTTAAATAGCTTTAAGGGGAAGATTTCACATAATGATTACTTTTGCTCTTAGTGACAAAAGCACTACACAGAGGAAAAAGATCACATAAGGGCCAAATAACACAAGAGCCATAAGGTTTAAAAACAGAACAAGAACAAGATGGGAGGGGAGGAAATTACTTAGTTTTTACACAACACATTGAACTGGCCAAAAGTGAAAAGTACAGGACTGAAACTCTTGGACCTCTCAAAACACAATAACAGCCACACCCCTGCCCACAAAGTTGTCACAACTTACTAAGCTTGGCCTTACATGACACATGTAGGGCCAGGCTAACTACCACCACAAATTAAAAATCAAGGTTTAATTCCAAACATTCATTAAACCACTTAAATGACAAAAACAGTAAACAGCAGCTTTTCAATTAACAAATACAGGTTTAAGATGCTTTAAAAACACTCCAAGATGTTACAAAACACTACAAATTCTCTTCAAAATGTTACATATAAACAAAAACAAAAAATAGTACTGGTGTTACTTCAGATCTAAAAGAATGTGCATTTCTGTATAAAAGTGCTTTCCTTATTTATTTTTAAGGACTGTACCACAAAATGACATTTTTTCATAAAAAATCAAAATGAAGTTGCTTCTTTTGACTTTCAGGCTAGGAGAACAATCTGGGGTGGTTTACTATGCAACTATCCCAACATGTCTGACTGTGATGTCCCTTCTCTGAGTCAGTGATCAAGAAGTCTCAATCCTCACACGGTGGGGGAATGTTCACTTTGAGAGAAAGACACACACATATTATGTTCAGATGCAACTCTCTGCACCAAGCACAATTTCCCTTAAGAGCACACAGGGAACACGCTCCAGTCCTGCAGCTAGACTGACTCTCTCTCTCTCCAAGCCCCAAATAAGAGCCCACACTGACCACTAGGGAGTTCTGGGTCCCTCTTCCAAGTTGCTGACACACACTCAGATTTGATTCACACACACACACACACACACACAGGAAAGGCTGACACAGATTACTTGCTCTACCACCTCTGCCCAGGCTATAAATGCAGTTCCACTGCCACCAACCAGCTACTCTAAGGCTTTTAAACAGGGTATCCAATGAGTGAAATTAATACCAATACCAATAACCAAACAGCAAGACTTTCAGAAGCGTGATGCTACACAGTCACTAAATGCAAGTACTCACAAACGTTAAATATTTCCCAAAAAAGACCAGCCACAATGAAAAGGTTAATTATATTTAATAATAAATAATAACCGAACAAGAAAATACTGAATATCTATTTACAATAAACTCCTGAATTTCAATCACAGGAAATATTAATATTTCAACAGTTACAATATAGTCTGACCTACAGGTGTACTTTTTTGTCCAGCAGGACCCACTGTTGGTACATTTTTTTTTTTAACATAAGCAACTATGCAAAAACATTTTCAACACAAGAACCTGTACAAATCAGTTTGATATACAAATGACAATTATTTAAAAACTCCAGCTAGCTATGCTGGCATATGTTACACATCCACTGCCCTACTCCTCCTGGCATAGCTGGCACTACCTCAAATCATCACACAGACCACGTTGAAGAAATATGCTCTTATATACAGGAACAAAAGTACTGCAAACAAATCAGTCTTGGGCAGATCTAAAGTGTTAGTAAAGGGGGTTACATGAGCCTCATATCCTCCACTACTGGCTGTCTCTAAAAATAATTCACTTTCTGATTTTTAAACAAACCATCTACAGAAGGTATTAGCAGACCTGCAAAACCTTAAATCACAATCCAACTGGTATCATAATTTCAGTATATTAGTGCAGACTCTGACAGCAGATAATGACCACTTGACCCCCCCCCCCCCAATTAATCTAAACCCGACTCTTGGAAAAGCTGCAGATTCTATTTGAATCAACATTTTGTATCTCCTTAAACTTAAACACTTTTTCTTGCAAACTGTGCCTCTAGATCATGGATTTTATTTTCCTGCAGACTTTTTAACCCCACTGTCTGCCACCAGCCCACTCCTGGCCATTCAGCCCATTTGCCTCCGTCACAGAAGTGAGGGTTGACAGAGGGGCTGTCTTTTAGACAAGATCTTGGATGCAAACTGCCTCCATGGTTAACGGCATTCCTGTGGCTTGGCACAGGGGGGGGGGGGGAGTACAATGGGTTGTCCATGGAGGATATCCCCCTTTTCTGCAAAGGGCTTTCCCTCCAAACAGCCCTTACCCACTCCCCTTGGGAACGCAAGCAGTGGTCTCTTCTCCAGTGTCCACAACAGAAATTACATTGCCAAGTGTGCACACAAACCCCTTCAATATCCCCAGAAGATGACTGCGGGTCACACCCCTTCATTCCTCCCCTCCCTTTCTAGTGTCTCCATTGCTGGAGCTGCTAAATGAACTCAGGTCGCCTGGGTAACTCTAAGGGCTCCATCCCTGTGTGCTGCAGAGCTGTGCTCTCATATACTTTTTCTTGAAAGAGAGCACTCACTTGATTACTTAGATTCCCACAAATTACTTGAATGATCACCCCATCTGCCTTATTTCTTCAAGTCTGCATACTCCAAGCTTCAACTACTTTATAGTTTCTGCTGCATACCATGCCACACTTTTGTCATCCTTTGTATTGCACCTACCTTACCATTCAAGTGAAAATTATATCTCTAGAGCTGCGCACAGTACTTCACATGGGGCTTTACCATCTGTCTATACACGGGAACAAATGTCTCTCTGGTCTGTTTCTACTGTTGTTATACTAATCGTTTAACAGTCAGACACACTTAAAGGAAGACAATCTTCCTTACAAAACTTTAAAATGTGTAACTATAGACATCAAAACTGTCCAGTCCACTTTTTGGGGGGCCTGGACAGCTGCTGTGATCAATCAGGTGCTCTAGGACACACCTGAAGGTAGAAATCTCCAGTGGAACAAAAAACTGCTACCAACACAAAATATGCCACCTAAAAGATTCATTCACAAAACTGGCCCTTTTTCATTAAGATGTATATGCTGACTGTAAAGCTAATACTGAAGAGTATATACCACTAGAACATTTGTTTTGAAGCTAACTACAGAGAAACTTTTCAAAGCAAGCAGCTATGGTAGGTACTGCTTTTATTAGGGACCTACTTAGTTCCTCAGTTGAAGGGTTGTACATCAAACTTCAGAGATGATACCTTGCTTTACAATAAAGAAACAGGTAGTTACAGGGAATAAAAGCAGTACACCCCTACATCTTACAAGTTCATTATGAGCCTACGTCAAAGGATGTAGTCAGAGGAACTGTCCTGAGCATGGCAAATTCCACCATTTATTTATTGACATTTGTTAACTGGGTTTGTCCAACTGGGCTTGTGGCCCATTTTCAGTGGAGACCCGAGGAGACAAGTTCCAGTAGTACATTTTTAAACAAGTACAATTTTAAACAATATTGATATAAAAGCAGTTATAGCAAAAAGATTCACATATGTTGGATTACATGCATAAAGTTAAAGTTGCATTAAAAAGAAGCTTAGTAACAATTTTACACTGATATAACTCAATAGGTCAACAATAGGTTCATAGGCTGATACTAGGCTATCTGCCCTAGGGCATTTATAAGCCTAGCCAGAGTGTGTTTGGCTTTCGCCACCCTTTTAGATTTGTAGACTGTGCCTTTGAATAGTAGGTCACAGAAGATAGCCCTTTTATGGTTAGTTTGTTGTGCCTCTGTCTAGCAGGGACCCATCCACTCATCAAGATTTCGCTTGAAGAGGATCAGTGAGAGGCTCTGCCTAACCTGGACTGGGATTTTGTTCCAGAGTGAAGGGAGTCTCTGGGATATGAATCTGTCCCTCCAGCATGTCCTATTTATTTCTGTGCTGAGGTTCAAGTCTCTGGAGCGTGTAGCTCTAAGGGATTTGGATTTCCTGAGGTGAAGCATTTCCATTAATTCTGGGTTGGACATGGCTTTATATGTCATGCACAGATCGCCTCCGAGTAGGCGGTAAGCAACTGAGTAGAGCTGGAGTTTCTTTAGTCTAACTGCATAGGGCATCTGTTTGAGTCCCTTGATCCTCTTGGTGAGGTACTTTAGGGGTCTTTCCAGTTGCTGCAGGTGTCAGGTAAGGTAAATCCCAAATGGGGCATTGTATTCAATTATGGGCCTGATGAGCGATGAATACAGTGGCACAATGACCTCTCTTGATCTAGATGTGAAACCTTTCATGATAAGGTGGGCTATATAGAAGGTCTTTCTAACCAATTTGGCAACATGATTGTCAAAGGAGAGATTACTATCTACTTGGGTCCCCAAATCCCTAATTACCACATAGGAGGTAATCAATTAAGTACGGAGGAAGTAATCTGTGGGCACTTTGTTTTTCCCAAAGGGGATGACTATGCATTTTTTGGCATTTAGCTCCAGGCCATGGCTCTGGCACCAGTTATCTGTCTCTGTGAGACCCTTTTGGAGGATGCCTGTGTCAGCCGGAGAGTCTATTATGGCACCCAGTTTGCAATCATCTGCGAACTTGGTCAGCCATAGTCCTCCCGTGTTTGCCTGTACCTCGGAGAAATAAATACCGAACAAGAGAGGTCCCAGGACTAAACCCTGTGGGATGCCACTTGTGACTGGTTTAGATTCAGACAAGGCACCTGCAATTCTGACCATGTGGGTTCTATCCCTGAGCCAGTTTGCAAACCATCTTGTGACATAGGGGTTGATATTTAAGCTGGTGAGCTCATTTATGATGCCTGAGTGGGGTATTGTGTCAAAGGCTTTTGCGAGGTCAAGGTAGGCTGCATGGACTACCTTCCCTTCGTCTATGGCCCTGGTAACTGTTTCAAAGAGGTCGACCAGGTTCAAGAAGCAAGATCTCCCTTTAACAAAGCCGAACTGGGTAGGATCCAGTGTCTGAAGGTTCCCGATCTCATTGTTTGAGTTCCATGATGATATACTCCATAGCTTTGCAGACCATGCTAGTCAGGCTTATAGGGCGATAGTTTCCGGGGTCTGTTTTGTCACCTCCATTGTGGAGCGGGACCACCATTGCTGTACACCATTCCTTGGGTGCATATCCTGTAGTAAGGCTGAGTTTGAACAGTGACTTTATGTGAGGGTTCAGTTCTTCTTGTAGCTCGTGTAAGACGCAGCCCGGGACACCGTCCAGTCCCATTGATGCTGTGTTTTTTGCTTTGGAGAGGGCAGCTCTCACCTGTTCTTCTGTGATGTCTGGGAGGCTACACTCTGTTGGGATGGAGATTTGTTCTTTTGGGAAGGATGGGGGGAAGAAATTTGCACTGAACCCGTCTGCCAGGATGTTGGCAATGTCTGTGGGTTCAGTGTATTTTTTGTCATTTTGCACTAACTCAGAGCATATCTGGGAGTTGCCACCCAGGTTCCTGACATAACTAAAGAAGGCCTTGTGATTGTCTTTAGTGTCTTGTGCAATTTTTCTTTCAAAGCTGGCCTTAGATGATTTTATGAGGGATCGTAGCTTCTTGCTAGTACTGATCAGAGATGCCTTCCCTTTTTGGGATTTTGCTCTATCATGTAGTAGCTTCCTCCTTTTGTTGTATAGCTTATTTATGGCCAGGGTCCACCATACAGGTCTCCTGCCTTTGGAGGAGTGAGTCTTGGTTTTATTTGGGATAGCACGATCCATACATTCCTGTAGGTGTCCATAGAACGCGTTTGTAAAGGATTCTGCGGTTTGAGCCGTATTTTCCACTGGACCAGGGGCTTTGAAGGATACCACCTCGGTCTTCAGAAGAGTGAAGTTTGCTTTTGAGAAGTTCTTCACCGTGGTTACCTTTGCTGGGGGTGGGGACGGGATATGGATGTCCAACGAGATTAATTTGTGGTCTGACCTTACCAGTGAGGAGTATACCTCTGGTGTGGAACAGAGTCCCTATGTTGGTGATGACCAGTTCCAGTATGTTATTCCCTCTTGTGGGGGTGGTGACCAGTTGTTCCATAGCATTTGAGTTTATAAATTCTAGGAACCGTTGGGTGAGGGTGTGTGGGCTTGAGTAGTTTACCCACTCAGTGTTTGGGTAGTTGAAGTCACCCAATATAATGGTGTTTAGAGAGACCTTCATATTCTCCAGTGTTCTCAGGAAAGCCGAGTGGGGTTCCTGAGTTTGGGAGGGTGGTCTGTAGCAGGCTACAAACTGAAAGGTAGTTTTACCCATTGTTAGTTGCACATGGATGGTTTCCGTTGCTTCGTGCAGTGCTACTAGCCCGGAGGTGTGAGTATTTTTGATGTATATGGATACTCCTCCTCCTTTTGTGGTTCGGTCCGAGTTTTGTGGCCGAAAAGCATGATATGAAGTATAACCTGGTAGTGCTGGGATGCTTTCGGGAGCCTTAAACCAAGTTTCTGTTACTGCACAGACATCGATGTTCTCCATACTGAGGAGGGCCTCGAGTGCGTGCATTTTGAGGTTTAGACTTCTGGCATTTAGCAGCATTACCCTTAGTTTCTTTTTCCTTGTATTGTCTATGGATGTGGGTTTGTCTTTTGGGCCTCGCCTAAAAAAGGCACTATGGGGGTGGCAAGAGCCTTGGCCAGTATTCGAAAGCCCAGGGGTGACCGGTGCAAGTTGTCCCTAGCGAAGCAACGTGGCTTGTCGAGCATGTCATCCCAGGCGGACAGATACTGGATCCCCTTTGAATGACAACAATACTTTAGCCAAATGTTAAAACTTATCATTTTGTCTTTATACTGTGGCATCATTCTTGGTGAGGGTAATATGCTACTCAAGGTCAGGGTCATACCGGCTGGGCTACATGGTCAGAGAGCTCCTCTATGTCTTTTTTCATGTAGTCCAGGAAGGTACGTCTCAGGTCATTCACACCAGCATGGACAATGACCGAGTCATATTTGTACTTGCTTTGGAGTGACCTGAGTGCGTGTGCGTTATGTGGTGGATCCCGGCACCTGATAGACGGCTTACAGTGACCTTCTCCTTGTTCAGCCTGGTGAGTGGGACGTCAGTGTATTACAAGTGTATTAGGTGTGTTTTTTAGCCTTAAGGGCTGTGACTGTGTGGCACATTGACTTTGTGGACTATGTGATACGTGGGTATTGTTGTGGGGTAGCAGTTGTTTGGGTGTCTGCTTTGGAGGACTCTGCTGCTTAGGCAGATTTTTATTTAGAGCCTCCGAGTATGTTTTTGTGTGTTTATGTGTTTGGTTTGCTGTTGCTATAGGTTTGTGTGAGACTGGATTTGTGGTGTGTGTGGTTACCTTCTCCTCCTGATTGACTGTGCCAGTCATGGGTCGAGAGAGCTCAGCCTCCAGTTTGGCTATATAGTTGCATCTCGCACATATATTTGAGTTTGTTGGGAGGAGGAGAGGGTTGTCTGTGTACATAAGGCAGTTGTAACATTGCCTTAAGATTCCCATATTCACTAGCTGGACTGGAGAGTACACATGAAATTGACCTTTGGACATGTCAGGATATTTTGATTAATACTTTTAACTGATCTAGGAGGATCAGTAGGGTGTTAAGTATTTAAAAGAGTATAAGAGAGGTTTTAGTGCTTATAAAATTTCTTCTAAGTGCAAGGATAGGCTATAAAATGAAAATAGAGTGCTTCATTTGAGATACAGATCAGTTCTAAGGGAAAAAGTGAAGAGTAGACTATGGAGCCAGTAATAGTTTAAACTTGTTTAAGCGGCGCTGCCCGATGCGCAAAATCACGCAAAACCTTGCTAAAGCAGGTTTTTAAACAGGGGACTTGAAAGAGCTAGGAATTAGCCCAAAATGGCCAATAAACAACAAGATTCTGTGCTGAGATCACTCCTCCAGGGACAGATAGGCTACTCAAAGCTCCCCCACTCCCACTGGTGAACAAAGAAGCTTCCTTCTATCAAAGTAAGGACAAGGGCAACACAGAAACTATTCTAAAGTCCAGAATACAGCAATACCTGTATAAGGGACTATTCTAGCTCAGGAAAGGCGGAAAACAAGGATATTTTGTGTTTTTTTTTCTTTTTTTTTTCTAAACAGACAATAGAAAATGCACAGTAAATACTTTACACAGGCTAGCGCACTTGAGTGAGCAGCCTCAACAGTTAAATTAAACAAAAAGACAACTTTAAAGTGCAGGTATTAATAAATGCAGAAAACAAGCTTAATTCAAGCAAAAGAGCAGTTTTAACTCGTTTTTCGGCGAGAATAGACAGTCGCAAACGTAAAGGCAGTAAAAGGTACTTAAATCAGGTAGCAGTCACTCTTTTTAGTCTCTCTGCTGCTAGCACCACTCTGCAGGACCACGAGGAGCTTTGCTAAGTCGGAACACGCGCAAAAACAGCGCTAAAGTGGGATTTTAAACAGGGGACTTGAAAGAGCTAGGAATTAGCCCAAAACGGCCAATAAACAACAAGATTCTGTGCCGAGATCACTCCTTCAGGGACAGATAGGCTGCTCAAAGCTCCCCACTCCCACTGGTGGACAAAGAAGCTTCCTTCCATCCAAGTAAGGATATGGGCAACACAGGAACTACTCTAAAGTCTAAATGTTTTTGTTTTTATAAAATTATACAAATGCATAGTAGACGCATTGGAGAGAGAGGTGTAATGAGGTACTAAGTATGGTCCTTTTGAGGGTATATAAAGGGAAGGAAGACTAGGTGGGGTCATGGCAAGGGCAGGTCCTGGAATTGAGAAAATAAGCTTTTAGTTCATTTTTAAAGTGGGAGGTGTGGGAGACTGAACATAAGTCAAGGGGAAGTTTGTTCCAAGCATGGGCAAGGGAGTGTTTGTAGAGTAGTTTGCCTACTGACCTTTTTGGGTGGTAGGTATCAAGTAATTGTTGGTTAGAAGTATGGAGGGTCTGGGATGGGATGTAAATGGAGACTAAGGAAGATAAGATGGATGGAATGAGGTTTTATAAAGAATAGAGTGTAGCATATGAAATTGATAAGATGGCAGAAATTGGGGAAGTTAAAGCCATTGAAGAGAGTTTAAAGAAATGCAGTGGTTTGAGTTGTATGGGGAGTTCGTAATGAACCTGGCTATTTTATGGTAAGACTGTTGGTGTTTGTTTAGAATGGAGGTCTGGATATTGGTAAGAACTGGGGCAGTGTATAAGAAGGAGGGGACGAAGAGTGCCTGGCCCAGGGTAAGTCTAGATTCAGGGGTTAGGAATTTTTTTGTTCCGATATATCAGACCTAGTTTCTGGTTCGTTTTTTTTATACATTGGAGTATGTGTAGGTTGAACTTTAGTTCATCGATAATGACCCCTAGGAGTTTTGAGTGGGTGTCAGGTTGGATAGTTGTATTGTTAGAAGATTTAACAAAAAAGGAGGTTTTGTGATGAGAAAGAACAGGGAAAGAAAAATAGGAGTTTGGTCTTTTTGGGATTTAGAATCAGTAGGTTGTGACAGAGCCGTTGTTCAGTGGATAGTAGGGCTTGTTGGGTCAGGGAGTGTAGTTCAGGAATGTTATTTGAGACGGATATAAGTGTGGAGTCGTCGGCATACTAAATAAGGGAGGATTTGTTGCATGAGGTGTAAAGATCATTGGTGAAGATGTTAAACAAAAGGGGTCCCAAGATGGAGCCTTGAGGAAGTCCAGTGGAGATGGGAAGGAATGGTGAGGAGGATGAGAGCCATTTGACAGATAGTTACCTATCTGGCAGGGAACAATTAAACCAGGCAAGTGCGGAGGGGGATAGGTGGAGATTTGCAAGTTTGGATAGTAGTAGAGGATGAGAGACAGTATCGAAGGCTTTGAAGAGATCTAGGAAGAGACAGGAAATGAGTTTATTGTTGTCTAGGGCCTCTGCAATGATATGAGTGAAGGACAGAAGGGCAGTGGTGGTGCTGTGGTGAGGACTAAATCCATGTTGGGTAGGGGTAAGTAAGTGGTGCGTGAGGAGGTGATTGAGAAGCTGCGAGTGAATACATTTTTCTAATATCTTGGAGAGGGGGGACAGAATGGCAATGGGTTGGTAGTTTGAGGGGTCAGTGGGGTTTCCACCTTTATTAAGAAGGATAGTAAAGAAAGATTTTCAAAGGGTGGGGACAGTTGATTCCAGAATAGATTGATTAATTAGTAAAGATACAGGACAGGCAATTGAGTCAGCAGCAAGTTTGAGGAATGTAGGAGAAAGATTGTCAGTGGAAGGAGAGCAAGGTTTTAGCGTGGAGTAGTACAGATTTGATGTAAGTAATGGGAACTGGCTCAAAAGAAAACAAAGTTGTGTTAGTGGGACTTGGAGGGGTGGGTGTCGAAGTAGAGTTTGCTTAGAGGTTACCAGACTTTGGATGGAAGAGATAAAGTGTTTATTCAGGAGGGTAGCAGTTTCCTGAGAGGAAGAGTTAGGGTATGGGGAGGGATCAGAGGGCTTTCCAGGACAGAGGATGCTGTTGAGAGTTGACCAAAATTTTTGAGGATTTGATTTGTTGTTAAGCTGAGCAGAGCTATAGTATAACTTTTTCACATTAGTTGCATGGTTTTTTTTGCAAGGTTCCTCAGTTGCCTGTATTTTTGAAGAAGAGGTGGTTTAGTTTTAGTCCAGGTTTTTCAAGCACTATCTCTTTCATAAGGGACCTAGTCTCCTTGGAGAGCCAGGGTGCATGATTTGATTTTACTCCGATATTCCTAGAGGGAGCTAAGACATTTAGAGTACTCATGAAGATGTTATTGAAAGTGCTTACAGTATCATTTAGGGGGAAGTGTTTTAGGATGGACCAATCTATGTTGTGGAGAATGGAGTTAAATTGGGATGAATTGAAAGTCGATGGTTTTCGACCATATTTGATAAGGTGGGGTTATATGGGAGTAGTGTCGTAAGATGGTGGTAGGGAGATGATCATTGAGGGAGTCAGGTAAGGTGGTGGGATTGTGGTATTGGATGGGAAAGTGGTAAAGATCCAGTCTATGATGGAGCTGGAGGTGAAATTTTTATGGAAGCGAGTGAGAGATGTTATAAGTTGGTGGAAGCTGTGTCGGGGGATACTGAGTTGGGGGGAGTCAGTTGTGAGTTTGGACCAATCAATGTTGACATCACCAAGGATAAGTGTCTCATATGGTATGTTGTGGGAGAACCAGGACAGGATGTTCTCAGAAATGGGCAGATTGTTACCAGGAGGAAGGCAGATAGAGGCAATTCCAAGTTTTTTGTGGGGATTCAGATGGCATTTAAGGATGATGATTTCAGCTGAGAGTAAGTCAGGAATTGGGGAAGGGTATGGTGAGAGGTTAAAGTTGTTTGAGTAGAGGATGGCCACACCACCCCCTTTTTTACAGGTCTAGCAGATCGGAAGATATTATAACCTAGTGGGAGTATTTCACTATTTGAGATTTGTGGCTTGAGGCAGGTTTCAGATAGGGAGAGGGTGTGAGGGGTATTGAGAGCTATCCATGAGTGCAGCTCAGTAACTTTATTTGCTAGACTCTGAATATTCAATGAGTAAATAGTTAAGTATTTGGATGGAGATGATTGCTGTGACTGAGGTTGGTGACTGTTAGAGGAGTAAGATGGGGGCAGTGTAGATGTAGTTTTGGCGAGAGTGAGAGTGGGGAGAGAAGAAGAGGGGCCAGGGTTGGGATGGATATCTCCAGAACAAAGTAGGTTTTTAGTGATGAGAAAGTGAGTAGTAGATGCTAGATGGAGTTTGTATAGTTTTGACTTAGCTTTGTGGGAAGGTTTAAAAACATGTATTATGGATAGTTTATATAGACTTGAGGTAGAGGTAGGAAAGAGATTAGGGGAGATAGTAAAAGATGAAATACTTGTATATATGTTGTACGAGTGAAGCTGGTGAACATAGGAGTGGGTCAGAGAAATTGGAGTGGTAAGAGGTGGAGATAGAGACAATAAGGAGTAGTGTAGAAGATGTTACAAAATAATACATGTTGGAATAAAATATGGTCAGATAGAGTAGGTAGAGACAGTGGTATAGAGGGAGTGGTGTTGACAAGATTGACATAGTAAGGTGGCTGTGGCAATAGGCAGGAAGTGGAATTGTAGAGGCTAGTGGGACAGGAAGGGGAGGGATAGTTGGGTATAAAGGTAACTGTAATGGGGTGTGTGGGAATGGGGGTAGGGGAGCGAACGGAGCGGGGCTAGAACCCTGGTCAAGATGAAGTCCGAGAAACAATCAGAAAAATATAGTGAAAAACTAGCTCGAGAGACAAGGATATAAAGTTTTTAAAGGTATAGTCACCAGAAATAAATAAAAAAGAAATAAAATATGAGGAGAAGTATGCTTACAAAAGGACACTGGCCTCAAGCCACACAAGTAGATTTACTTGAAGCAAACCCAGTGCTGTATGGTTAAAATAAGCTACAATAGAGAGGGGCTTTGGAGGGAGAGAGAGGTCTTAATAGCAGCTAAAATCAGAGTAAAAAAATAAAAAAATCATTAATATGTAAGAGTCTGAGGACAGTAAAATAGGGCAGGTGCACTAGCAAAGGCAGTTATGAGTCAGGCTAGTAATGAATTCAGGGAAGGGTAAAGTACAGAACAGGAGAATATACACAGAAAAGTACAGTTGTGTACGCTTACCATAAATGTAGATGTTAGAGTGTATTCACTGTTGCAGTCATTACATTTGGGTAATCTGCTGGCAGGTTGCCCTCAGTCGGCCTGATTAACAAAGTCTTGGGTCCTGCGTCGGTTGCTGTCCCTTCTTCCATAACGTCAGGTCGTCAGGGGTATAAAACATGCAGCAGACGCCATTACATTAGTTTTTCTTGCCCCAGATGTCAGGTGCCAACCAAAAGGGGAGCAAAATATATATATAAAATTAAAAACACAAAAATATACTGCCAAACAAAAGCAAATACACCAAAAAGGCTTTTAAGCATAGTAAAAGAAAGCAGAGGTATAGTAATAGAAAAACAGGGGGCTGGAAAGAGGGTAACCAGGACTGCAACAGTGAATACACTCGAACATCTACATTTATGGTAAGTGTACACAACTGTACTACGTTCATCGTGTTTCACTGATGCAGTCATTACATTTGGGTAGTTTCCCAAAGCTATGGTTGGGAGGATGGATTTATACAGCATTAGGACCAGGTTTAAGGCCCTGCAAAACAGCAGTGTTAAAACCAGCTCTGGATTTAGAGAAAATAGGTAAATGATCATGTTTGGTGAAAGTATGAACTGAACTCCAGGTAGCAGCTTCTACAATATCCCTGGTAGGAACACCTCTGAGAAAGGCTGCTGAAGTAGATGCAGCCCTGGTGGAATGAGATCTGATCCCCTGGGGGATACGTTTCCCATGGTGCTTGTAACAGAAATAAATATAATGGCTTATCCATTTAGAAATGGTTTGCTTTGAAATTGCCTTCCCTTCTGCCCCAGCAGCAAATGCTACCAGCAATTGTTCAGATTTTCTTCGAGATTTAGTCCTGTCCAAGTAGAATCTAAGTTGTCTGTGTGCATCCAATGAATGCAGAATCTGCTCCCCCTTGTTCTGTGGATTGGGAAAGAAAGCTGTCAAATGAATGGACTGATTAAGAGCCACACTGGATACCACCTTGGGCATGAATGATGGATTGCTCCTGAGTGACACCCTGTCCGCATGAAAGATGATGAAAGGCTCCACTGCCATAAGGGCCTGTAGTTCAGATATTCTTCTAGCTGAAGTGATTGCCAAAAGGAAAGCTGTTTTCCAGGAAATACATTTTAAGTCTGCAGTAGCAGCTGGCTCGAAAGGAGGTAGAGTGAGCTTCTCCAATACAAAGTTAAGGTCCCAGGCAGGGATTGGAGCTCCCTTGGGTTGTCTCAAGTTTTTGGCCCCTCTGAGATACTGCTTTAGAAGAGGATGAGAAAAGGGGGGGGGGTTCTGTGTTGTAATGAGCTGAAATGGCTGAGGCATGGAATTTTATGGAAGAAAAAGACAGGCCCTTGTGAAGCATCTCAGTTAAGTATTGCAAAATCTGAGGTAAATTGGGCACTGCTGTGCTCATCCCTTGAGAGTGATTCCAGGCACAGAATCTTTTCCATTTGTCAGCATAAGATTTTCTTGTACTAGGTCTTCTCACCTCCAAAATGACATCCATCACAGGTTTGCTGTGGGATGCTAAGGAGGAATTTAAGTGATTAGCCAAGCTGCAAGATTCAATGTTTGGAGCTGAGGGTGCAAAATATGGTTCTCCTGCTGAGACAGTAAGCAAGGTGTCTGAGGCAGGTGCCAAGGTGGAATGTGTGACACACTGCGCAGGAGTGGGTACCAGTGCTGGCGGGGCCAGTCTGGAGCAATCAAAATCATTTTTGGTTTGTCCTGTTTGACTTTTAGAAGAACTTTGGAGAGCAGAGGCAGAGGGGGAAAGGCATAGACTGATAGGTTTCTCCAGCTGACGGACAGAGCATCCACTTTCCAGGCTTTTTGTGAGGAGTTCTTGTGCAAAATTTGTCAAACTGGTAGTTCCGGGGTGAGGCAAAAAGATCTATGTCTGGGCTCCCCCATTTGCATGTCAACATGTTGAAAATCCATGGTTCCAGCTTCCATTCGTGAGGGTCCATGAGATTTCTGCTTAGTTCGTCTGCCAGAACATTCTGCTTTCCTGGCAGGAATTGTGCTTGTAGTTGTACTTGGCAGCTCAATGTCGTGTTCCACAATGCCATGGCTAGTCTGCAGAGGGGGTAGGAAAGTGTAACCCCCTGCCTGTTTATGTACCACATAACTGTGGTGTCCGTCTTTATCAATAATTGTCCTGGATGAAGGTAGTCCTTGAAGGCTGTGAGGGCATTCTGTACAGCTAGCATTTCTTTTTGATTGATATAAAGGTGCATTTGATTTGGGCTCAATTTGCCCTGAATGCACTTCCCTGCCAGATGGGCCCCGCATACATAGTCTGATGCGTCTGTAGTTAGGGTTTGGGTGGCAGGGGGTGGTGTGAATGGCAGGCCCTTGTTTTGGTGGCAGGCCTCTGCCTACCATAGGAACTCTAGGTGCAGGCATGGTATGATAGGAATTGTTTCCAGGCTGTGGCAATGTTGACTCCATAAACCTTTTAAGTACCACTGAAGTTTCCTCATATGCAGTCTTGCATATGGAATTAGAAGAATGCAGGAGGCCATGAACCCCAAGGCTTACAGTATTTGTCTTGCAGATAGCAGGGTTTTTGTGGCCACCTGATAGCAGGGTTTTTGTGGCCACCTGTTTGAAGTAAGTCGCCAAATGAATTTGCTTTTCTGGCGCAAGGAACGCAATCTGGGCAGTTGTATTCAAGCTTGCACCCAGGAATGTAATTATTTGAGAAGGTACTATTTGAGATTTATTTTCGTTTATGGTGTACCCTAGACAAGTTAGAACTTTTAGCTATGTACTTACCATAACTTTAAATGTTTGGGATCCATCTCGCCTACATTCTGTACTGATGGGTTCGGAGCCGATCCTCGGCTCCAACTCGGCACGCTATACTATAGAGCGAAGTCTCTTATTGGCTGAGCTATTCTATATCCCAGGATGCACCACCACTAATTCCCCAGATCTTGTTTGTCCGCACACATGCACACACACATGTACTGCTGATATAACATTGCCAGATGTTTCAAGATGAAACGGTCGAACTCGAACCGTCCGGTCTCTTCTGATCTCCAAGGCAGGGGGAAGGAGGGTGGGTTATTAGGAATGTAGGCGAGATGGATACCATAACTTTAGATGTTTGGGAAGTACATAACTAAAAGATGTTATGTGATCCTATCTCGCCATATTCTGTACTGATGGGACAGCGTCCCTAGCACCTGATTCCTGGGTGGCTCACTGGGAAACACTCCTGAGAACTGTGGAACTGAAGGAAGCTCACCCCAGAGATGCCACATCCAATTTGTAATGAGAAATAAAGGTGTGAGGAGAAGACCAGGTAGCCGCAGCACAAATGTCACTAATGGCAAGCTTGGAATGAAAGGCTGTTGAAGTAGCCATAGCCCTTGTAGAATGAGCTTTCACAGAGGTTGTAAGCTCTCTATTAGAAAGAAGATAAATATGACTGATACAGTCTCTGATCCACTTGGCAATAGTGACCTTCGTGACGGCTTTGCCCAATTTATTGTCTGAAAAGGACACAAACAGCTGATATGTTTTCCGTGTTTGGTGCGTCCTATCTAAGTAGAAAAGCAATTGTCTGTGAACATCCAATGAGTGGAAGATATATTCTGCTCTGTCTGAGTAGTTGGGGAAGAAAACTGGAAGTTCCAAAGACTGTTGAAGACAAAAACTAGAACAAACTTTGGGAACAAAGGATGGATTAGGCCTAAGGGATACTCTATCCTTGTGAAAAAACAGGTACGGCGGTTTGACACACAGGGCTTGAAGTTCCGAAACTCTTCTGGCTGATGTAATTGCCACCAAAAAGGCAGTCTTCCAGGAAAGAAATTTCAAGTCACAAGTTGCTGCCGGTTCGAAGGGGGAAGAGGTCAAAGCACCTAATACGAAATTAAGATCCCACGGAGGAGCAGGATGAGAAATTGGGGGTCGTAGCAGCCCAGCACCTTTCATGAAGGCTTTACACAACTTATTGCTCATCAAAGGTGGGTCTATACTTTCATGAAAATTAGAAATAGCTGCTAATTGAACCTTAATGGTAGAGACCGAAGAACCTTGATTGAATAAGGAAGCTAAAAATTTCAAAACTTCAGCCACCGGGGCAGTAATGGGATCTAATCCCCGGAGTTGTGCCCAAATGGCAAATCTCTTCCATTTACTATTATACATCTTCTTAGTCGAATTCTTTTGGGCCGAGGACAAGATATGTATGACTTCAGAGTCCAAAACCTGGTTACTGACTGTGGTCGGAAGTGGAGGAGCCAAGCTGTTAACCTCAATGAGTGAAGGGACTGATGAAGCTGTCCAGACTGGTGGATCAAGAGATCTGGAACCTGGTTCAGGAACCATGGACCGTCCAGTGCGTATTTCCGAAGAAATGGCAGCCAGACTTGACAAGGCCAATATGGGGCCACTAAAATCATCTTGCACTGCAAGTGAATCGCTTTCTGGATCACCCTGGGAAGAAGGGGAACCGGTGGAAAAGCGTACAGTAGGCCGGTGGGCCAAGTTTGGACTAGGGCATCCTTGGGAAACCCCCCCAGAACCGGGGTGAGAGAGAAGAACTGTAGGCATTTCGTGCTGAGGGGAGTTGCAAAGAGGTCGCAACAAGGAGTTCCCCATCTTCTGAAGATCTGAGATGCCACTCTGTCGTTCAGAGACCACTCGTGCGGGGAGAGAATGGTTCTGCTCAATCTGTCGGCTATCACATTGGATCTCCCCGGAATGTGTGTTGCTACCAAGAAATGGTTGGTTGCAATAGCCCAATCCCATACTTTCATGGCCTCTCTGCAAAGGGGGTAGGACCTGGTCCCTCCCTGCTTGTTCAGGTACCAGACTACTGACATGTTGTCGGACTGAACGGCAATCATACCCTGGGGGAGGTAGCTGTGTAGTGCTTGAAGCGATAGAAGCACCGCCCTCATTTCCAGTATGTTGATGTGTAGGGAACTCTCGTCGGGGTGCCACTTGCCTTGGACTGACCTGCCCAGGTAATGTCCCCCCCACCCCGTCTGGGAGGCGTCCGTAGTCAAAGTGGCCACTGGAGGAGGAAGAACGAAGGGTCGCCCCTGATCCAGGTTGGAGGAGAGAAGCCACCAATGGAGGTCCTGTTTGCACGTCTCCGTGATTATAATGTGGTGACTGAGAGGAAGATCCTGATACGACCACTGGACCGACAGGAGCCACTGGAGAATCCTCATGTGCAATCTTGCTAAGGGGACCAGGAGAATGGTAGCCGACATGGAACCCAACAGTTGTAGGACCATCCTTGCCGGGGCTCTGTGTTTGAAGAGCAATGCTCGGACTTGAGATTGTAATGTTTCTATTCTCTCTGTAGGAAGATAGACCCGCATTCGCTTTGAGTCTACCTCTACTCCGATAAACCGTATGCGCTGAGATGGCAGCAACACAAACTTTGCCCAATTGAAGGCGATTCCTAGGGAGGTGCCTAGAGATATAGTGGCTGCTAGGTTCTGTAATAGTAGATGCCTGGAGGTGGCAGTTAGGAGCCAGTCGTCTAGATACGGAAACACCTGGAATCCTAGACTCCTCAGGTGAGCAGTCACCACCGCCAAACATTTGGTGAACACCCTGGGGGCTGTGGTGAGACCAAAGGGCAGTGCGCAGAACTGAAAATGACTGTCTCCCAGGCTGAAGCGCAAATGTCTCCTGGACGCCTGATTTACCAGAATGTGATAAAAGGCGTCCTTGAGATCTATGGAGCACATCCAAACACCTTTCTCCAGTAGTGGAAGAATGGATTGTAAGGCGACCATCCGGAACTTGGACTTCTTGACTGATCGATTTAGGTTGCTGAGATCCAAAATGGGCCTCAAGTCCCCGGTCTTTTTTGGCACCAAAAATAATTTTTAGCAAGTCCCTAATCTGGTCTGGTCTACGGGGACCGGTTGGATGACTCCTTTTTGAAGCAGCCTTGAAATTTCGATGGCTGCAATATCCCGTTGACTGGGTGGCGGGTCCGGGATTTTCCTGGATGGCGGGGTGGGGTGCGAAAAAGGGATGATGTAACCTCCGGCGATGATTTGGAGCACCCATCGGTCCCGAGTGATACTCTCCCAGGCCTTTAGGTGCCTCGAAAAACGACCCCCGACTGGCTCCGGAGCTGCGCAGTCGGGCAATCCTTCAGGGATGCTGGAAGGTTGAAGAGCCACGAAAGGACTCGTGGTCTCCAGTGTTGCGGGGGCCTCTGCCGCCTCTGGGACGGCGTCTTCCTGAAAAATTACCCCTCGCAGCAGGACAATCCCCCTTCTAGAGGCAGAGGAGGGGGAAAGTCTTCTGAGATTTACGGAACCACATTTTCCCTCCTCTTTTAGCCTTGGGATAAGGCCGAAAGGGAGAGGAAAACCGTGCCCCTACGGCAGTCAAAGTCTTACCCTCCTGTTCACAGCGGGTCAAGGTGTCCTTTTTGTTTGGACCCAAGGTAGAGGACCCATCAAAGGGAGCGTCGGCAAAGGAAAACTTGAAGGCTTCCGCAAAATGACAGAGGCGGAGCCAGGCTTGTCTCCGTAGAGCAACACCCGTACCCGCCGCTCTACTCGCCCCCTCGGCTGCATACGAAATGAGCCTCATGGACGAGTTTGATATCGACGATAGAGTAGCCAACTAAGAGCTAACCGTCTGGGCCAACTGCTCAGGTATGTTACCAGAGAGGGTATCTGAAAGTTCCTTGATCAGATCCCTCTGAAGTCTAGTGAAGTGCGTCAGGTAATTCAGAGACCTTAAGGTAAAGGCCGCTGAAGTAAGGGTGCGCCTGCATCGTCCATGCTCCTAGACTCCTTATTAGGGGGATGGATGGACGTCGAAGCCTCTGCCACATCTTGCTTGGTAGCAGATGCCACCACCAGAGCATCTACAGCCACGCCCTTGGTGAGAAATTCCTTTTCCGGGGGTGCTGACAGAAATTTGTTAGGGCGAGCAGGCACCGGTTCCACAGAGTCTGGATGTTCCCACGCCCTTCGAGAGATCAAATCTAGGAGCTCATCAAAGGGCGGAGACACCCAGGAGGCGGAGGGCTGAGCCCCGAAGGCCTTGAGGAACACCGACTCGTCAGAGGAAGGGGGTTTGGTCTGCCAGCCGCCTCGTTGTTTGAGGACTTCCAAGATGTCCGCAAAGGAGACATCATCCGAGGACGACTTGGGGGACCCTTCCGCATCATCAAGATCGGTGTCCGAGGTGAGAGACTCGTCAGGGGAGTCGACGTGCTTCCTCTTGCACTGTCTTTTCCTTGGGGGTTCCTCCGAAGACTCTTCAGAGGGACCTCCAGGAAGGGGGGGAACCCCCAATGGGGGTGACCTCAGGCCCCAGGGCTCCGCTGTTTTGAGACAGGGGGACTACAAAGGACCCAGTCTCCGTGTCTAGGGAAGGTGCTGGTGAGACGGTGGAGGTAGCCAAAGAAGATTTGGCCAAAGCGCTCCTCATGGCTCTAAAGGCCGGACCCCCAAAGCCACAACAGCAGATGGCACTCCCGCAGCCGACGCACCAAGAGAGAGGCTCGGAACAGAAAACATCGGTCCCGAAGCGTCACCCCCGGGGCCGACCGAAGAGGTCCGTGTACCGAACTCCGACCCGAAGGCCGGGGTAGGAGTAAGGGTCGGAGCCGACCCGGGAACCTCCATAGACTCCACCAGCACCGACTCCAACGGTGCCGAGGCTGTTGGAGGAGGAACCAAAGCTACAGGTTGGACCATCGGCTCCAGAGCCAACTGGGCTGGAGCCAAAACTAACTTTTGGAAGACTGGAGACTGAAACAGCCTTTGGAGCACCCTGTCAATGTCCGAATCCGACATCTTGGAAGACCGGGAGGAGATCGAACGGGTCCGAGTAGACTTCTCCACCGGCTCCGAAGGACTGGGGGACCAGCTCCGAATTGTCTCGATCAATATCGGTGCCGAAGGAGACTCCATTGTAATTTCCCTCGGTACCGAAGAGGGCTTCAGTGCCGAAGGGGAAGAGTCTGAGCGGGCAACTCTCATCGGCTCCGAAATCAGTGGAGCCGATGAAGGTGACCCGCCTCTCGAAGCCCCAGCCGTCTGCTCCGAAACCAGAGGAGTAGAGGCTGGAGGCATCGAGGCAGACCGTTCCACCCTCGGCTCCGAAGTCCGTGGAGCCGATGGAGAAGCCTGCCGAGATTTCTTAGAGGTCGGTTCCGACGGGCTGGTCGGAGCCAACGATTTCTTTTTCTTAGAGGGAGAAGAGGAAGAAGATAAAGCCTCCTCAAAAGTAGGTTTGATAATCCCTTTTAAGATCAATTTATTCTTCCTCTCTTGGAGAGCCCGAGAGGAAAAAGCGTGACAAACGCTACAAGACTCCTGAAGGTGTTTGGGGCCTAAACAATAGACGCATGAGGAGTGATCGTCGGTAATGGACATCTTGTAACTGCAACGGGTACATTTCTTAAACCCCGATGGTCTGTGTTCTTTAGACATAATTGTACAAGTCACTAAACACTATATAGAAGGAAGGAATAAGGCAATGCCCAACTCTATTACTACACTACCAAAATAAAAAGAACTCAAGCAGCAGGTTCAAGAACCCTCTGACTAAAAATGGATACTTGACCAACTAAAAGGACCAAAAAGGCCCCAAAAAACTCACAAAAGACTCACTCACGTGCGAGGGGAAGGCCCCTCTAACTTAAACAGAAACCATTCCCTGAAGACAATTTACCACAAAAAAATCGATAAAACTCAATCAAACCACAACGCTAGCTGTTAAAACAGCTTTTGGATCAAATTTAAGAAATTTCCTGACAGAAAAATCTTAGAAGAAAAACACTTAGCTCAGCCAAGTCGGAGACCACGTCTTTGCTTGTAAAGCGGCAAACGAGATCTGGGGAATTAGTGGTGGTGCATCCTGGGATATAGAATAGCTCAGCCAATAAGAGACTTCGTTCTATAGTATAGCGTGCCGAGTCGGAGCCGAGGATCGGCTCTGAACCCATCAGTACAGAATGTAGGCGAGATAGGATCACATAACATCTCTTTTTACAAACGCCACTTGTTTTTGAAGAATGGCCTGGTTTTCTGCCTGAATTAGACAATCATCCAGGTATGGATATATCTGAATATTTCTTTGCCTGAAAAATGCAATTACTGGAGCCAGGCACTTTTTGAATACCCTGGGCGCAGTAGAAAAGCCAAAGGATAGTGCAGAGAACTGATAATGCATGCAGCCTACTTTGAAGCGTAGGTATCTTCTGCAAGATTCCCTGACTGGGATATGCAGGTAAGCCTCTTAAATCTAGAGTTGCCAACCAGACATCCTTGCCTAGCATAGGAAGTAACTGGTGAAGAGTCAGCATCTTGAATTTTGGAATATCAAGAAAGGTGTTTAGAGTAGACAGGTCCAGAACTGGACGCCATGATTTGTCTTTTCTGGGTACCAGGAAAAGTATGGAATAGAAACCTTGTCCCTTTTCCTCTTATGGTACTAGCTGAATAGCTCCCATGTTTAGGAGGGGAAAGTACTTGTTTCAGAGCCTCTGCCCACTGATTTGGGGGCAGGTCTGGCTACCCATTTAGTGTTGGCAGCATGTGAAAATGAAAACTGTATCCCTAGGACACTAGATTTAAAACCCATTTCTCCTGGGTTATAAGTTGCCAGTTTCTGGAATGAAGAACCAGTTTCCCCCCCAAAGGGGCATCTAAGAGTAAGTACTTGGTAATTTTAAAGGGAAGTCATTGAGACTGCTTACCATAGGGTGGTGCCTTGTTGTTTCCAGATTTTGGAAGTGGAAGCACCCCATTGCTTAGTTCTGGAAGCCCTTGGGACTGAAACCTGGAGCTTTTGGAATGTCTGGGTTTGGCTGTAGTGGCTCTGGAAGGAGCTGGAAAGGACCAGTTCTTAGTAGGCCAATGCCTACTAAATCTTGGAGGCTGTACCTGTAAGAAATCTTTCACAGTTTGCATAGATTTAGCTTGATCTTCCATCTTTTTTAGAACTTCTTCAGCCTTACTGCCAAACAAGCGGTCCTGTTGTAAAGGAGCATCCAAAAGTTTTGCTTTAACATGATCAGGCAGAGATTGCTCCTTAAGCCAAGCATGCCTTCTAAGCACAGACCCAGTAACAGCAGCCCTGCAAGAGGCCTCTAAAGAATCAAAACCAAATTGCAAAGTATGTTTGTCAACTTGTTCAGCTGAATGCAATAAATCCTGCAATTCTTTATTCTCCACACAGTCAGAAATCAATGTCATTTTTCGTTTAAGCAGCTCCATGACATGTTGATATTTTAGCATATGGAATTGACAGTTTAAAGCCCTGATTGCCAAGGTTGCAGAAGTATAAACCTTTTTACTCCATCTATCCAGCCCCCGGAGTCTCTATTGGAAGGGGTAGGATTTTTAGCAGTAGAAGCCTTAATGCCCTTGGGACCCTGAGAAATGGTTTCAGGATGCGCAACAGGATTTTTGAAAAGGAATTTGTGGGGCTCAGGAACCCTGTAGTACCCATCTGGTTTGCTAGGAGCTGGAGGCAGGGAGTCAGGGGCCATACTGGATCCCAAAAACACATCAACAATGTCTAGTACAGGAAGTATAGCCAAAGGCCTATGCTGAGAAGGAAATCCATAAGCCTCTTTTTGGATTCGGAGAAATCCTGGCTTTCCCAGTGGAAATGCTCCCTTAAGGTATGTAAAGTTTCCCCAAAAGAGAAATCCTCAGGTGGAGAAGCAGGGGGAATGGAATCCTCTGCATCAGAGTCCTCATAAGTAGAAATGGACAAATCCAGATCATTAGAAGAGTCAGTAGAAAAGTACAGTTTTGTACCTACCATAAATGTAGATGTCCGATAGGTATGCATCTGCAGTCATCACATATGGGTTTGTCCTGCCTCAGGCAGCCCTTCGGTCGGCCGGATTCCAAAGTCTGGGTCCGGCGTCAGCTGATGTCACCCCTTCCCCGACGTCAGAGCGCCTGGGGTATAAAAGCGTCAGCCGACGCCATCTTCCTCAGTTTTTCTTGCCCCAGATGCCAGGTGCCCTCTAAGGAAGGCTAAATTTGGAGAAATGCAATAAATTCCAAACATGCACAGAAATATATATATACATATATAAAAACAAATACACCATAATAGATAACCCCAGCTAGCTATGAGAGGGGAATGTACCCAAGAAATACCACAGAGGGGAAGGAGGGAGGGTAAACCTGACTGCAGATGCATACCTATCGGACATCTACATTTATGGTAGGTACAAAACTGTACTATGTCCTTCAAGGATGCATCTGCAGTCATCACATATGGGTAGAATACCAAAGCCAATCTGGGGGTGGAGGATCTATGTAAAGGATGGTGTAGCTAAAATGCCCTGCAGGACTGCCGTAGCAAAGCCTGCTCTGGATCTGGAATATAAAGGTAAGTTGTAATGCTTGGAAAATGTATGCACGGAGCTCCATGTAGCAGCTTCTAAAATGTCCTTGGTAGCCACCCCTCTTAAGAAGGCTGTGGAGGTGGCTGTGGCTCTGGTCGAATGAGGTCTAATGTTAGCTGGCACAGTTTTTCCATGAAAGGAGTAACAAACGAATGCAATTCCCTATCCATTTTGAAATTGTCTGTTTTGAAATTGCTTTTCCGTGTGCACCAACAGCATATGCTACAAACAACTGGTCAGTTTTTCTGTAATTTTTTGTTCTGTCCAAGTAGTAGCGCAACTGCCTTTGTATGTCCAGGGTGTGCAGAAGCTTTTCCCCTTTGTTTTGTGGATTTGGAAAGAAGGTAGGCAGGTGACTAGCTTGGTTTAATGAGACCCTAGATACCACCTTTGGCATAAAAGAAGGATTGGTTCTCAATGAGACTCTGTCTTGATGGAAAATAAGAAGTGGCTGTACTGCCATGAGGGCCTGTAACTCAGATACTCTTCTTTCTGAGATTATGGCCAGATGGAAGGCAGTCTTCCAAGAGAGGAACTGTAGTTCTGCAGATGCTGCTGGTTCAAAGGGAGGCAATGTTAGTTTTTCCAACACGAAATTAAGGTCCCAAGTAGGCACTGGAGGTTTCCATGGAGGATTGATGTTTTTAATTCCTCTTAGAAACTGTCTTAGCAGAGGATGAGAGAAGACAGGTGGATCAGTATTGTACTCTGCTGAAATTGCTGAAGCATGAATTTTAATAGAAGAGTAAGACAGGCCATTGTGGAGCATTTCTGCCAAATATTCCAGGATATGTTCCATGTTCATAACTGTTGCATCTAGGCGCTTTGAGGTGCTCCAGGTGTGAAATCTTTTCCATTTTGCTGAGTATGCCTTTCTTGTGGAAGGCCTGTGAGCTTCCATGATGATGTCTTAGCAGAGGATGAGAGAAGACTCTCTTGGATAGCTTATCCTGGTGGTGATTCAAGGTATTTTCCAGGCAGCTAGTTGTAATGTTTTCAGGTTGGAATGCAGAGTTTTGTAGTTGCGCTGTGTCAGGAGAAGCGGCCATTGTGGCAGAAGCCATGGTTTTGTCTGTGACATGCTCTTTAGCAATGGGTACCAGTGCTGTCTTGGCCAGTCCGGAGCTATCAGAATTACTCTTGGCTGCTCTGCCCTGATCTTCAGTAAGACCTTGGTCATTAATGGAAGAGGTGGGAATACATACACTGTTAGAGTTCTCCAGCTGAAAGAGAGGGTGTCCACTTTCCATGCTTGTGGGTGGTATGTCCTTGAGCAGAATTTCTCCAGCTGATGATTGTGTGGGGAGGCAAAGAGGTCTATGATTGTGTTATCTGATGGAAGATGTCTGGGTGCAGCATCCATTCGTGTGCATCCATGATGTTCCTGCTTAAGTTGTCCGCCAGTATATTGTCCTTTCCTGGTACAAACTGGGATTGCAGCTGTATATTGAGAGTCAAGGAAAGTTCCCATAGATTCATTGCCAGTCTAGCCAGGGTAGGAATGGGTGCCTCCGTGCTTGTTTATGTACCACATAACTGTAGTGTTGTCTGTCCTTATTAGTAGGTGGCCTTGATGTAGAAATAACTTGAAGACCTCGATTGCATGAATCACTGCCAGCATTTCCTTTTGGTTTATGTGCATGCGTAGCTCTTTTTGTGACCTTAGCCCTTGAATGCATCTTCCTTCCATGTGCGCTCCCCATCCGTGGTCTGAAGCGTCCATTGTAATGGTTTGGCTGGCTATTGGTTTGCTGAAGGGCAAATACCTGTTTGACTGGCTTGCTTGAGCCCACCACAGAAATTCCCTTTGAAGGCATGGGATGAGTGGTATCAAAGTTTCCAAGCTGTGACTGTGCTGAGTCCATATACTCCTTGGGTACCATTGGAGTTTCCTCATATGTAGCCTTGCTTGAGGAATCAGAAGAATGCAAGAAGCCATGTAACCCAGGGCCTGCAGGATTTTTCTTGCAGTCAGCTGAGTTTGTCTTGACAGGTTTGTGAAGTAATCCGGTAGTTGGTTTTGTTTTTCTTCTGTGAGGAAAGCCATTTGGGTGGTTGTGTCTAGATCCGCACCCAGAAAAGTTATTCTTTGGGATGGTACAAGTCTTGACTTGTGAATGTTGACTGTATATCCCAAGGCCTGAAGAAGATAGATGGCATAATTCAAGTGTTTTACCAAAATTTGTCGGCTGTCCGCTTGTATAAGGCAGTCGTCCAGATACGGGTATATTTGCATCCCCTGAAGTCTGCAGTGTGCAATTACTGATGCCAGGCATTTCGTGAATACTCTGGGCGCAGTAGATATGCCAAAGGGCAATGCTGAGAATTGATAATGCTCTGAACCTGCAAGAAATCTGAGGTGTCTTCTGCAGCTTTGTCGGATAGGGACATGCAGGTATGCCTCCTTGAGGTCCAGAGTTACCAGCCAAGACCCCTTGCCCAGCATGGGAAGGAGTTGCTGTAGAGTCAGCATTTTGAATTTTGGCACAATGAGATAAGTATTTAGTGCAGACAAGTCGAGAATAGGCCTCCATTGCTTTTCTTTTCTTGGAACAAGGAAGAGTCTGGAATAAAATCCTTGGCCTTGTTCTGCGAGAGGAACCTTTTCTATTGCTTTCATTTTCATTAAACTGGAGATTTGTTTCAAAGCCTCTGCCCTCTGATTTGGTGGCAGGTCTGGCATGCCTTTTCATTTTGGTAATGTGTGGAAATGGAACCTGTACCCTTTGTCTATTATTTGTAGTGTCCATTTGTCCCTTGTAATAATGTGCCAATTTTCTGAAAATAAGGAAAGCTTTCCGCCCAAAGGTGCTTTTAATTGAGCCCTGGTTGGCGGTGTCAAAGTAAAGTCATTGAGTCTGTCCTTGTGCAGCAGTTGTAGGCCCTGCACTACCTCTCTGGTTGGGAGGCTGCCATTGACGTCCTCTGTAGGAGCCTCTAGTTTGCCCTCTACCTCTGGCATGCCTGTTCTTGCCTCTCTGAAATCTGTCTGTGTCTGGAAAGGACCAGTTCTTGGAAGGCCAATTTCTGCTGAATCTTGGTGGTTGGACTTGCATAAAATCTTTGACTGTTTGTACAGATTTTGCCTTTTCTTCAAATTTCTTTAAGACCTCCTGAGCAGTGGAGCCAAATAACTTTTGCTTTTCCAGTGGAGCATCCAGAAGCTTTGCTTTAACATGGTCTGGCAGAGATTGCTCCTTCAGCCAAGCATGCCTACGTATGACTGCACCTGTCATAGCTGACCTACATGAAGCTTCCAATGCATCATAACCACACTGTAAGAAATGGTTGCTAACCTGTTGAGAGTTATGTACCAGATCCTGAAGAGATTTGCGATCTAGGGGTTCAGGTGAGGACAGCTTTTTATGCAATTCATCTAACAAATATTCTTGGTACTGTATCATATGAAATTGACAGTTTAAAGCCCTCATAGAAAGGGTAGCAGAAGTATACACTTTTTTACCCCATCGCTCTAAAGCCCTGGACTCCCTTTCAGAGGGGAGTGGATTTTTTTGTAGTGACAGCTGCAACCCCTTTAGGGCCCTGGGAGATAGTTTCTGGATCAGCAGAGTGGGCCTTGTAAAGGAAAAGATGTGATTCCGGGACCCTGTAGTACCTATCGGGTTCGGCAGGAGCCGGAGGGAGAGTGTCAGGGGTTGCGCTAGATTCAGAGTAGACATCATCAATGACATTCAAAACAGGGGGAATAGCCAAAGGTCTATGCTGAGGCAAATGCAAGAAGGTCCTTAATCTCTTCCTGGAATCAGAGAATTCCTGGCCCTGCCATTGGAAATGCTCCCTCATAGTGTGCAGAGTTTCCCCAAAAGACAGTTCTTCAGGAGGGGAGGCCGAAGGGATAGATTCCTCTGCATCTGAATCCTCGTAGGCCGAAAAAGCCTCCTCCTGGTAGTCCGAGAGAGCAGAGCCATCAGAGGCCTCATCAGAGGAGAGGGGATCAGAGGGCTCAACCCTGGGCCTTTTTTCTGTAGGAGGATGAGAACCCCTGTCAGGATGAGGCTGAGAGCCCCTAATTAATGAAATAAGGTCCTCTGCTAGACTAAGGATCTGAGAACCTGTAGAGGGTCCCTGAGGGATAACCCTGGGAGGCATAGATTTTGAGAGTTTAGCAGCTTTAGCCCTAGAGAATGCCTTAATAGACATGGATGCAGGAGGCCTGGCTGCACCACGTGCTGGTGTAGTTTTGTCTAAGGGAATGGTGTCGGAGGGTTCCTGGACACCAGATTCCAATGGAGATTCAACAACTGATACAGTAGTGGTCTCCGGGGCAGAGGTTGTCGGTTGTACGGTTTCGGAGGATGGTAGTACCAAGGACTCTGTTTCAGCAGAGACTGAGACACTTGTGGTAGGCCTGGCCGTGGTTTCAGCCGAAACCGTGGACCGCGTGCGTCGGTCCTTGTCCTTCCGTTTCTTTAATAAATGTGAAGTCGGAGTCTCCGACGGCATTTTGTAAGCAAAACTAGCCCCAAAAAATTCCTCTGCAAACTCCGACCGACGTCTTAGAGTGTGTCGGTTGAAGGAAGCACAGGCAGAACAGGCCGAGATGTCGTGGTCTGGGCCTAGGCAAGGTAGGCAGTAAGAGTGGAAATCCTTATGAGGTATTTGTTTCCCACAAGTTAAGCAATTATTAATTTTATCTGACATCGGCTGAGGCAAGAAAGAGTCCCCAACAGGGTACTTAGCTTTTGAAGTCTTCGGTTTAGCTGAATTACAGGAGCTGGCCGACCGGCACTTGCGAACTGCTTCTGCTTCGGGCACCACGTGGCAAGAAAGACTGGGGAAGATGGCCGGACCCAGACTTTGGAATCCGGCCGACTGAAGGGCTGCCTGAGGCAGGACAACCCATATGTGATGACTGCAGATGCATCCTTGAAGGACATCAGTGTCCTGTTCAGAAGATTCATTGTCAAGTTCAGTCCTAGGCGTCTTGGAGGGGGGGGGGGTGACTACCCCTGATTAGAGTAATTAAATCTTCAGCCATTTTGATCATTTGTTTTTTAGGCATAGAGGGCTGAACAGGTGGCCTGGGTGTCAGTTTTTTAGACATGGATCAAGATTTAGGCCTTAGCACTGAAGTTGGAGTCTGTTTAATATGCAAGTCTGTAGGCCTGAATACACCCTCAGAAGCAGATGTCTGCTCAGCGGCTCCGGACCCATCCAAGGTAGAGACATCCGCGGGTTCCATATTTGAAGCATTGCGCGGCATACAGGACTCCGAATGGGTCTCAGTAGAGGCCTGCGAATCGGAAGTAGCGGGTATCAGGGGCTGCGAAAGTGCCTCACTGAGTACTGGTGACTGGCTTAGGAGAAGCGTCGTCAGCAGTTTTGGACCTCAACGGCCTGTCTCTGTCTTTTTCTTTGCATTTTTTCGGTATTCCGGTAGTCGGATGGCTAACCAACGTCATTTCAGGATAATTAAAGCGAGAACCAAAATATTTAGAAGCAAAAATGTACCGATAACGGATAGTGCGCTGATCAAATAAAGCACAAAACCGACAGCAAGGTACGTCGTGGTCAGGGCCTAGGCAAGGAATACAGTACAAATGAAAATCCTTATGAGGTATTTGCTTACCACAAGAAATACAATTATTAACTTTTACTGACATCGGTAAGGAGCAAGAAAAAAAGTTTCCCCAACGGGGTACTTAGCTTTTAGTTGAAGACTTCGGTTCTGAAACTCGAAAACGAAAATGTCAGGAGTTGGCCGACCGGCACTTGCAAACTGCTTCTACTTCGGGCACTGCGCGGCAAGAAAGACTGATGTAACGGCATTGGCTGCATGTTTTATACCCCTGACAACCTGACGTCATGGAAGAAGGGACAGCAACTGACACAGGACCCAAGACTTTGAGGGCAACCTGCCAGCAGATTACCCAAATGTAATGACTGCAACAGTGAAACACGATGAACATCAGTATGAGGATAGTGAGTAACCAAAGAGAAAGGACAGGAGCTGCTGGCGTCTGCTTTTCATGGCAACTAGCAATAAAAAACACTAAATTCCTGTTGTGCTTATAAATTCTAGCATTAACTAAAAGATTAGCATATCATGTAGTAGTTATTCACTGGGAGACATATTTCAGTGGTATTATTTTAAGCTTAAAATGGTGGCTTCCGGACCAATGGTTAGAGTTGCAGGGTGTCTGTTAAGGTCCTCAAACCTGTGTTGCCTGTACTATGGCCAGGAGAAAAACACAGGGAAAAATCCACTAGGACTATAAAACAGAGAGGAGGGGGATTAGTTATGAGCAAGTAATTCAGGAAAAGAGCAAGAGACAAAAATACCATGGGTAGAGAGAAAAAAAAGTAATACAGGTAAGACAGAGGCAGTATACCAAGCATTTATTTTCCATTGTATGAGTGTCTTACACACACAGCTAGCTAAGAACACAGCAGTGTTTACACCTATGCATAAAGTAATGCAGAACAACAGTAGTTAACCACAGCACAGTGTAGACATACACAAGGCAATAATTCACAAAGCAGGAAAACAGAAATTCAGGATACTGAGGACAAGAACAATTGGTACATGTTCAGGCAATAGGTCTTCCTTTTACTTTAGTACTACACCAGGAAATTGCAGTGAAAATACTACAGATACATCTAAATGTGAAGTTAAGATGCTGGTGCTCCTTGCAACAAGAAACTTAGTGGTAAATATTCACATTTACAGTTTGTTTTCTTTCATTAAAAAACAAGAAATAAGATGAGTACAATTCAAAAGCTAAGCTACATGTGATCGTAAGGTGCTGGAGCTCCTTGCAACAGGGAAAACAGACTTTAAATATTCACAAAACTAGAGTTGTGAGAAAAAGTACACCAGCGACTGCATATACAAGCAATATTCATCTCAATATAAATCACAAAATGCTATATGACCTAAAGCATATAAAGCGACAGAATAATCACCAAATATTGTATGATTTAAAACAGCAATTTTATGGTCTCTCCGTCTGCAGACCATCGAGCGGGTGCCACTGCCCATACATTCCCATCATCAAGTAAATCAATCTGTGGTACAGCAGTCACACAGGCAGCCATGATGGTATGTCCTTAAGCCCAACTCCTGAGTAGCTAATTTGGGCATTCAGGTCACCACAGGGATGTCCTCTATATACACACAGACACACACAGACACACACAGACACACACAGACACACACAGACACACACATAACAAGTACAGTCACCAGTTTGGGACCCCCCCCCTCCATGGTCCAGTGGAAAATAGGATTTTCACTTGAGCAATTGGCAGACCTGTATTACTATATCCCTTCAATCTCAGGACGTACAAGGTGCAAATGAAATTCACTCCAGCTTCCACCCTCTCCTGCCTGGTTCTTACAAATGCCCAAGCTGTTAAATGATCTCTGATAACCTGGGTTGTAGACAACGCCTTGCATGCAACGGAGCTGGGTTTATGCTTACACAGATTTCTCAGTCATATATCATTGAAAAGCCCTCATAAAATGCTCAAATACTGTAAATTCTAAAATTTATAAACAACCCTAGTATTCCAGTGGTGCTCCACCTCACTCCCTCCAAGACATCAACTAATTTATTTACTTTACATTTGTTGACCGGGAAAGTCCCAATGGATGCATGTCCATTTTCAGCAGAGGCCCGGGGAAAAAAGCTCCATAGTTAAATTTTAAGCAAAATATAAGATGCATACAGAAGAATTCAAATTTTCATAGATAACCAGTCAAAACGTGCATAGAGTGGTGAATAAAAACAACTGGTATAACAAACACCACACCTGAAACCAAAATCCCACAGCAGTCACAAAACAATTCAGTAGTCCTGTATTCCAATGAAGATAAAAAGTTTAATGACAGGCAAAAATCCAAGCAGTAAATAATCCAGTAGGTAGATAAAAAGTTTAAGGGCAAATAAAAATCCAAGCAGTAAATAATCCAGTAAGTAAGCCACGGGCTTTACTGCTTGGATTTTCGCCAGTCATTAAACTTTTTATCTTCATTGGAATACAGGACTACTGAATTGTTTTGTGACTGTTGTGGGATTTTGGCTTCAGGTTTGGTGTTTATTTTACCACTAACTAGTAACATAGTATTCAAGCTTAATTCAAATTTACATAGATGCTATCGACTAGTAACATAGCACTGAAGCTTAAGATTTAACATATTTGCTGCAGTGGTGGTGCTGCAGTAGCAGTCGCCTCACAGTAATACGTTGTCCGGTTCTATTCTCAGCTAGAGCGTCTTCTGCGTGGAGACATGCGTGAATGGGCGTACCTTTGTTGAAGGTTGTGCATCAGGGCTGGCAAGTAAAAATGTATCTGCCAATCATTAGTGGACCAGAGTTCCGCTGTGGCGACCCCTAACCAGGAAAAGCCGAAAGACACAACAACATAGACTGAACACATCTTTTACAGTTTTAGGTTGAGACATTACATAATGGTGAACATCGTTCGTAGGGGTTGCATTTTTTGCTTTACACAGTTGAGTTGTGAGCAAGTTAACCATAGTAGGGTGTACAAGAACAAAGAGTGATGATTAGACATAGTAGGGAGTACAGTAGTAAAAGAGACAGAGATGGGAAATTGGATAACAGGCTAAGTAAGAAAAGCAGGAAGCATAAGTAGCTTAAGTATAAAGTAAGAGTAGAGCTCTAAAGAGAAAAGTAAAGTTTAGCAAATAGGTAACAGTGTCGTAGCAGTGACATATGGGTATTACTTACATGCCCCACTACCACCTGTGTCCAGATAATTAAAAATTGTAAATTATAAGCTTTCTTGGAAATCTGGACTTCACCAACCTCCTGCAATGCCCAAGAAAAGAAACCACCTTCATATAATTTACTGGAAGGCTGGTGGTCAACAAATAAAAGTACCAAACTTGAAAAACATTCTGCTACTTTATTTGGTATTCCTTAAGTAATGATGCCTAGTCCTTGGTGGTCTGATGTTGTCTTCTCACCATTACAGGCTGCAGAACTTCAGAGCAGCTCTCAAACTGCTTAGTTACTCAGCCTCAATACTACCTTGCTAAGCCCATTCTCCAGACCAATAGAAAGAGCACATTTGTGCAAAAAATTCCTTACGCCTTTCAGAATGATAGGAAGAAAGTCACATGGTTCTAAAGGATTAGACTACTAGACAAAGCTTCTCATTTTGTTAGTCAGCAAAAGCAATAGAGTATTAAGGCATTAATAATGAAAGGGAAGAAATAGACCACTATCAGGAAAACGTTTAAAATTCTTCTGATAACTGGTTGCTTTGGGAAAGACTTACAAGGAATAATGTAAAAATGCAGTTTTATAATTCGCTGACAACTTTTTTGTGGGGTGTAGCAGCTCCCCACTACTAGGTTTAATATAGAAGTACATACATGTAACCCTCCTATTATCTACTTAACTGAAGCTCATTTGCTTGATCCCACTATTTAAGTCAGATTTCAATGAATAAAGTTTCAACTATCAATAGAGGGAATGCCCCCCACCTGCACCTGACCCCCTACTTATTTGCAAGTCGAAGATCACAAAAGACCTGAGAAACAGAACTATTGCAATTCTCTCTTTCCAGACTTGGAGAGATATTGGGGTTATCATATATAAGCAGTTTACTTATATTAAGTGTGTATGTATGTGACCAAAACAAAATGTCTGCTCCTTCACAAATATACTGATACAGTTCAGTAAGTTGGAACTTCAGTAAAATGTGGTAAAGCAGATGGATCCATTCAATTAAAGCAGATGACACTCTTGTATGACATATGAGAGTGTGGGGAAGGTCATTCAACACTATAAAATGCTGGACTGTTCTTCCAGCCGAAAAGGGTCTAAGGGTAACTAAATGTAGCCCATGCTCAAGCCTGATAAAAACTGGTGCACAATTACATCAAAATTTAACCAGAATAGTTTGCACTGCTATGTTTAACGGCTTTCCAAAGGGCCACATTATAAAAAAAATACATACAGTGCACTTCGCTTCAGACTTTTACAAAGCTCAAAAGTTCCCAATCCTCAACTAATTCTACAGATGTACAGAGTATCTCTGGTCATCGGAACGCTTTACGAAACACAAACTTCCCTATTCTCAACACAATGACTCTTACCAAACAGTCCCAGGACAAGGCTGTTTGCCTCCACTGCGTACTTCCACTCATCTTCCAGTTCCAACTCTTTTCTAAGCATTACCATTACGTGTTAATACTGTACAAACAGATGTATAATAAATATATGTTAAAACCATATAACTGTTGAGTGGTTTCTAAATTTCAGGGACAGTAGCTATAAATGTTATTACAGCACATTTATAAGAAACCACCTAACAACTTTTGAACATCTAACATCTGCATCATAGTATGAATTAATATAATCCTAAGAAATAATGCATAACAATATTGCTGGAGAGGCTACACACAGCATCAGCTTCTGTTTCTGTTTGTAACTTCATATGCAGCCAGTGTAAGGCGGCCATCTCGTGTCAACTGTCGTGTAAGACAACCTGATCACCTTCATGCATTCTCACATTCTGCCTGGACAGAGAATCAAAGGAAAAAAAAAAAAGTGTACTGCAGCTGCTTCAGACTGCCAACTCAGATAGCAGATGTGGCTACAATGAAGATACTTAAGCAGCTGCAATATTCTAAATTTGAACAAACAGAGAACCACCCCAACTCAAGAAAACAAAACTTTCTCCTAATGTTGATATAATTAACTGCATACCTGGGAACACACAGACACACAACTCAAACAAATAGTTTCAAATGAATAACTTTAATACTTGGATCTTTGTCTTCTTTCGGCTTTTCCCAGTTAGGGGTCGCCACAGCAGATCACCTGTCCGCTCATGATTGGCAGTGCAGTTTTACAGTGTCGAGTTGCCAGCCTTCCACAGAAGGCACACACTCACACCTAGGGCCAATTTAGAGTGTCCAATCCACCTACAGCATGTCTTTGGGATGTGGGAGGAAACCGGAGCACCCAGAGGAAACCCACGCGACCACAGATACTTGTTTTAATTTTATCTTTTACATTCAAAATTACTACCCATTTAAGCATAACCAAATATGAAAAAGCAGCTCAAAATGAAAAGCTTTGGGGTCAGAACAATGCAGTACAGTACTTCCTTTTCAGTGACATCCGGACTTCTGATTCATTATAATATATGCAAGTGTGTTACATGTCTTCACCTCTCTCATTTCTACTGCTGAACAGCATTAGACTACAAAAAAAATGATTAATGTAACAGTCTGCAAACGTCAATACTGTGAGACAAAAATGCCCAGCCCCCCCCGGCCACTAAACCTGGGAAATAAGCCAAGTTCTTCAAAATTTCTTACACATGCTTCATCAGCTGCTTCCAGAATACCCAGGTATGACCTTCCAGTAACATTCTCTCAGCAAAACAATACACCCTGTAGTGAAGCACAACAATCTGTTGTTGTAGAGTCCCTGTTACAAAGAATACGTAGGCTCACTAAAATTATGAAATTCTACAGAAAGAACAATATGCCACAGCATTTGCACTCAAAATTTCAGCACCTGTAGGTATGCTGCTGTACAGTATACTCGTTTTCCAGAACATGTGGCTCTCTAGCCTTCTGTTCTACAAACACCAGAAATTGATGCAGGTGTAACTGGCCTGGAGGGCCTTCCCCTGTGGCCTTAACTGCTTCTGCAAATGTCCGATGAAGGTTATCACATGATCACAACTTGGCAGAGCCAAGCACATTCCAACTTACTGCCACAGACCGCAACTGATCTTGGGTCACCTAGGTCATAGTTCAGGACTTCATCAAGTAAACCACAGAGCAGAGAAAAAAATTTCTTGAAGACTGACCGGTTTGAGAATATTTAACCTCCTACGCTTTATGCCTATTTAACTACTTCTAAAACCTCTTCAATACATCCATCTAGTAATAAGATAAGTCTTTCAACTTGTCATTATAATAACTCCAGATCTGCCTTCTACCTTTTTATTATCCAACAAGCTACAGTACAGTTGTGTACACCTACCATAAATGTAGATGTTCGAGTGTCTTCACTGTTGCAGTCATAACTGTAGGGTGCTCCTGCCGGCAGGCAGCCCGAGGTCGGCCAGAATCCCAAAGTCTGGGTCCGGCGTCGGCTGTATAAGCTAGTATCCTGACGTCAGTACGCCTTGGTACATAGCCCTCAGCCGACGCCATCTTCTCCAGCCTTTCTTGCCCTAGATGTCAGAATACCTCCAATAAATCAAAAATGAATCCAACAAAGGAAACACAAATACACCACAAAAAGGAAAAGAGGGGATAGGAGGGAGGGAAACCCCGACTGCAACAGTGAAGACACTCGAACATCTACATTTATGGTAGGTGTACACAACTGTACTATGTTCTTCGTGTTTCACTGTTGCAGTCATAACTGTAGGGTGGAATCCCAAAGCAGTGTAGAGAGGGAGGAGGCTTTAGATAGAAGAAGGGGAGGCAAGAATACCCTGCAAGACAGCAGAGGCAAAGCCTGCCCTAGACTTAGAAAACAAAGGGAGATTGTAGTGCTTGGAAAAAGTATGCACTAAACTCCAAGTGGCAGCTTCCAAGATATCCTTGGTAGGTACTCCTCTGAGAAAAGCTGTAGAAGTAGCAGCTGCTCTAGTAGAATGACTTCTAATGGTTCCAGGAAACTGTTTACCATGATGAGTGTAACAAAATCTGATCCCATAAGCAATCCATTTGGAAATGGTTTGTTTAGAAATAGGTTTTCCAAGTGAACTGGAGGCAAAGGAAACAAACAGTTGGTTAGACTTTCTGAAATCTTTAGTCTTGTCCAAGTAAAATCTTAACTGCCTGTGCACATCCAATGTATGCAAAATCCTTTCCCCTTTATTTTGAGGATTTGGAAAGAAAGTAGGACGGTGAATTGTCTGATTCAAGGCCACTTTCGAAATCACCTTAGGCATGAAAGTAGGATTGGTCCTCAAGGATACTCTGTCCTGATGGAAAAAAAGGTAAAGTTCCACAGCCATAAGAGCTTGCAACTCTGAGACCCTTCTGGCAGAGGTCAAAGCTAACAAAAGAACAGTCTTCCAAGATAGAAACTTAATATCTGAAGATGCAGCAGGCTCAAAAGGAGGCAAAGTAAGTTTTTCTAAAACATAATTAAGATCCCAGGCAGGGACCGGAGGGGTCCTTGGAGGCCGCAAATTCTTAGCCCCCCTCAAAAACTGCTTCACCAAAGGATGTGAAAAAACAGGAGGACCAGAACTGAAATGCTAGAGATAGCAGAAGCATGAATCTTAATGGAAGAAAATGAAAGTCCCTTAGATAAAAGCTCCGAAGGTAAAGCAAAATAGAGGAGAGATCAGGAACCTGAGGATCAGAACCTCGGTCCTGCATCCAAATAGAAAACCTCTTCCATTTAGAGGCATAAGATTTCCTAGTGCTAGGCCGTCTAGCTTCCAAAAGAACATCCAAAACTTGTTTGGGAAGACTAGAGGCAATCAAATTCCTTTGAAGAGCCAAGCTGCCAAGCAAAGGGTCTTGAGGTTGGAATGTAGCAACTGACCCTGATGCTGGGACAGAAGCGAAGGGTTCAGTGGAAGAATCCAAGGAGGCCCCGAGAACAGGAGTTTTAGAGTCGGATACCAAAACTGTCGAGGCCAATTTGTAGCAATCAAGATGAGGAACTTGGGCTTGTCCTGCTTTATCTTCAGTAGTACCCGAGGCAGTAGAGGAAGAGGAGGGAAGGCATATGCAGACAGACTTCTCCAACTGAAAGACAGGGCATCCACTCTCCATGCTGTTTTGTGGAAGGACCTGGTGCAAAAGCGAGGCAGCTGATGATTGAGATGGGATGCGAACAGATCTATCTGGGGACATCCCCAAACTGCAGTAATCCTTTTGAACAAGTTGGTGTCTAGCATCCATTCGTGAGGATCTGAAATGTTTCTGCTCAGGCTGTCTGCTAAAAGATTTTGTTTCCCTGGAATGAATTGAGCCTGGAGATGCAGATTCAAATTTAGAGCTGTGTCCCATAAACTCATAGCCAGTCTGCAAAGGGGTAAGAATGAGATCCCCTGCTTGTTGATGTACCACATGACCGTGGTGTTGTCTGTGCATTAGCAGAGGCCCTGGTTGTAAAGGTGCTTGAAGGCCAAAGGGCATTTTGAACTGCCAACATCTCCTTCAGATTGATGTGCCAGTGAAGATGGTCCTTTGTCCAGGTTCCTTGCTGGTAATTGTCTAGAAAATGTGCTCCCCAAGCATAATCCGAGGCGTCCGTGGTTAGGATTTGAGTAGGTTGAGGGAGACGAAAAGGTTTTCCTTCGTTTAAAATGCATGCCCTGGACCACCAGAGGAATTCCTTCTGGAGGCAGGGGATCAGAGGAATCAGAATATCCAGATCGTGATAATGCTGTGACCATACACTTTTCAGATACCATTGAAGCTTTCTCATGTGAAGCCTTGCGTTTGGAATCAACAGAATGCAGGAAGCCATGTAGCCCAGAGCCTGCAGGAATTTCCTTGCAGTGAGCTGAGATAGAGTTGCCAAGGTGTTGAAAGTAGAAGCCAGCTGAGTTTGTTTTTCTGGAGTGAGGTAGGCCCTTTGTAAGGTTGTGTTTAAGAGGGCTCCCAAGAATACCATTTGCTGAGAAGGGATTAAATGTGACTTTTTTTATGTTCACTGAGAATCCCAGTAAGAGGAGAAGACGTTGAATGAAGTCTAGGTGTTGAAGCAGAAGATCTTTGCTGCCTGCCTGAATAAGGCAGTCGTCCAAATAGGGGTAAATCTGAATCCCCTGAAGTCTGCAGTAAGCCACTACTGGTGCCAGGCACTTGGTGAAGACTCGGGGCGCAGAAGATAAACCAAAGGGCAGTACAGAGAATTGAAAGTGCCTCGAACCTGCCTTGAACCTGAGGAATTTCCTGCGTTCTTGTCTGATAGGGATATGCAAATAGGCTTCCTTTAAGTCCAATGTCACTATCCAGGCGTCCTGAGAGAGCATTGGAAGTAACTGTTGCAGAGTGAGCATCTTGAACTTTGGAATTTCCAAAAAGGTGTTTAACACAGAAAGGTCCAGAATAGGTCTCCAAGAGTTTTGTTTTCTGGGAACCAGAAACAGCCTTGACTAAAATCCTTTTCCCATTTCCAAGAGTGGAACAGGCTCTATGGCTCTCATGGCCAGAAGAGCATCCACTTGAGTTAAGGCCTCTGACCATAGAAGTTTTGGCAGATCTGGCCAACCGTGAGTCCTTGGCAAAGTGTGAAAGTGGAACTTGTAACCTTTTAAAATCACATCCAATACCCATTTGTCCTGGGTAATACGAGTCCAATTCCTGTAAAAAAGAGACAGTTTTCCTCTGAGAGGGGCGTCCAGGTAAAGAGGTCCTGAAGCCCAACCGAGAGAGTCATTGAGTCTGTTTTCTTTGAGATTGGGATCTGTCTTCTCCCCTTCTAGGTGAAGAAGCAGTCCATTGTCTAGATCTGTACGAGGTCTGGCCTTGACCACGGCCTCTGGAGCGTCTATATCTTCCCCTTTGAGGCCTGTCAGACGTGGGAAAGGACCAATTTTTAGTGGGCCAATTCCTGGAAAATCTAGGAGGCTGAACCTGCAAGAAATCTTTTACAGTCTGCATGGACTTTGCCTTTTCTTCCATCTTTTTAATAACTTCCTCAGCCTAAGAACCAAAAAGAACATCATGTTGAACAGGGGCATCTAATAATTTAGCCTTAACCTGTTCAGGCAAACTTTGTTCACGAAGCCAGGCATGTCTCCTAATCACAGTACCAGAGGCGGCAGCCCTGCAGGAAGCATCCAAGGCATCAAAACCACAATGTAAACTATGCTTGTTAACCTGTTCAGTAGCATGCAAAACATCCTGAAGTTCCTTATCCTCTGCACAAGCAGGTACGGAAGCAAGCTTTTGCTTTAAAACAGACAAAAGAAATTGCTGGTATTTAAACATATGAAACTGGCAATTCAATGCCCTTACAGAAAGGGTAGCAGTAGCAGAAGTATATACCTTTTTGCCCCACCTGTCTAAAGCACGAGAATCCTTCTCAGAGGGAATAGGATTTTTAGAAGTAGCAACCTTAGCAGCCTTAGAACCCTGAGAAATAGTTTCAGGGTCTGCAGAAGGATTTTTAAAAAGAAATAAATGAGAGTCAGGAACCCTATAAAATCTATCAGGCTTAGAAGGAGCAGGAGGCATGAAATCAGGATTCAAATTAGCCTCAGAAAAAGCATCATCCACAATGTCCAAAACAGGAGGGATAGCTAAAGGCCTATGCTGAGGAAGAAGAAGAAATTCTCTAAGCCTCTTTTTGGAAGCAGAATATTCCTGTCCTTCCCAATGAAAATGTTCCCTCATCTCATGCAAGGTTTCCCCAAAAGAAAAATCCTCAGGCGGAGAGGCCGAGGGCAAAGATTCCTCAGCATCCGAATCCTCATAAGGGTTGAAGGAATAGTCCTGATCAGAGGAAGAAACAGAAGAGACAGAGGCCTGGTCAGAAGAATCCAGAGTAACATCCTGTCGAGGCCTTTTCTCAGGAGGGGGGTGAGAACCCCTAATCATTGTAAGCAAGTCTTCAGCCATCCTCAATAATTGTTTTTGTGTCTTGGGAGTGGATTCAGAAGCAGCTTGAGCTGAAACTTTAGACTTAGAAGGAGTCTTTGTCTTTGCCTTTGAAATAGTAATGTGAGTAGGCCTGAAAACCCCCCAGAAGCCGGTACCTGCACAGCGGTTCCGGACCCATCTGAAGGAGCGACGTCCGAAGGTCCTGCAGCAGTTAAAATAGTGGGCCTTGATGGCTCCCCATGGGAGTCCGTATCGGCCATCGGTTCAGAAGCGGCAGACGACAGGGGCTGCAAATGCGCCTCACTGACGACAGCCGAACCGGACGCTGGCTCCAGCTGCAACGAGTCCTGTTTGGACCTCGGAGGCCTGTCTTTATCTTTGCGCTTCTTTTGAACTCCGGTAGTATCCGACGACATTCTGTAATTGAAGCGTCTGCCAAAATAATTTAAAGCCCAGTCGTACCGGCGTTTGATAGTACGAGAGTTGAACCTGGCACAGAACCGACAACAAGAAACGTCGTGGTCAGGGCCTAAGCAAGGTAGACAGTAAGAGTGGAAATCTTTATGAGGTATTTGTTTCCCACACGCTATACAATTATTAACTTTTTCTGACATCGGAGGAACAAGAAAAGATTCCCCAACGGGGTACTTAGCTTTGAGAAGAGAAGTAACAACTTCGGACCGACAACAACCAAGAATGCTGTTCGAAAATCGCCAACCAACGTTTTGCGAGCTGCTTTCCACCGCACGGCAAGAAAGACTGGAGAAGATGTCGTCGGCTGAGGGCTATGTACCAAGGCGTACTGACGTCAGGATACTAGCTTATACAGCCGACGCCGGACCCAGACTTTGGGATTCTGGCCGACCTCGGGCTGCCTGCCGGCAGGAGCACCCTACAGTTATGACTGCAACAGTGAAACACGAAGAACATCTTCATTACTGTCAGTCTATTCCTTATTATTTATCAATTAAAAATTTTGAGATCTTTAGGAAAAGAGTAGGAGCAAACTATACAGGAAAAAATGGGAATTGTGGGAACAATACATATAAGGGAAGAATGAGGATTAAAAGGCAGCAGGATGTAAATGAGCTACGTAATGTCTGACAGAAAAAGATTAGTAGATTATGAGTGATGTATAATGTTTGCAACTGGGAGTGTGTCAGTATGGTTTGTGATGCAAAATGCTTGCAACTTGGATTGTGTCAGTGTGGTTTGTTTTTATTTATATAAATGTGTGACTGCCTATGCAGTAAGTGATGGTTTAAAGGTGTTCCTTTTTGGAACTGAATAATTTATGTAATATTGCTTAGGTTATATTGATACATAGCAATGAATGTGAAGTAAAACACTTGTTACGTCAGAGTGTGATTACTTTTTACATGAATGTAATTTTGCCTGTCACAAGTGATAATTCAATAAAGGTGTTTGGAAAAACTTTGTCAAGAACCAATATCAAAGTACAGCACAGCACTGAAAGGAGGCTCCTGCTTTCACTAGAATGAACAGACAATCTCAACCTACTCTTCATTCTTCTAATCAGCATATCCTTTTCAACCATGTCCTACCTGTTCTACCAGTCTCCTACACATCCACTACAAGTTGCCCTAATAAAAGACCTAGGCACAGCAGCTAAACTCAAACAGCTTGCCACTTTTAGAACCGGCACTTCTATGCAGTGGCAAAGCTCCCCCAACTATACCTATCTACTATGCAAAAAACAATGGCCATTACCATAAAGTTGCTATTTCACAATATCCCCCCCCCACCACCATGTTTCTCAACAAAAGCTACTAAAATCACACTGTTAATCTGAACTACATTGATAATGAGGGCAGGTGGCAATGAACCGAATCTAAGACATCATACAGCAACCCCCCCCCCAAATCACATTCTACATATACCTTTCTCTGTTTTATGAATATGCACATTAACAATAAATGCTCGCAACCTGAAGCCTGGGCTACTGTACACGGACCAAATATTTTTGCTCTCACTGAGACTTGGTTGAAAGGCAGCAGATTATCCCTAGATGCTGCCACAAAATGCACACTATTCTGTGACAACAGTCCAAGAACTCACCCTAGGGGAAGTAGAATGGTTCTTTTCAGTACTAAAGCAAACACTCCCCCCCCAACCTATGATCCTACCCAAATGGCTTCAGAAGACACAAGACCATGGAATACTCACAGCCCTATTTTAGGAATTTAACATACCACAAAATGAAAAGCATACAGATTCTTCCCAGTAACTTTCTCCTGGTCAATTAAGTATCAGACTGCACCCCCCCCCCAAATCACAAATCTGCCCCAGAAAGTATTCTATTGACTGAACTAAAGCAAAGACATGGCCCCAGTCTATGAATGCTTGGACCCAATCACTGGTTCACCTAATATTATCTAAATCAAGCACACCATATGCACTTAAATGCAGAAAGACTGTCGCTAATGCCCCACAGATTACAAATGAGCTGAAAAGTTCCTAAGAACCAGGAGGGACACTGACCAGAAGACTTAGAAAGCTGCCCTAACACACAAAAACAAGTACAGGGTATATCAGCACCACCAGAAAGGCAGGCAGAACAAACAGTAATGTTGTTAAGACCAAGTATCAGAGACACATGCAGGATTCAAATCTGGCACAGCCTAAACATTCTGGCAATCTATAAAGATTCTATCCACCTGCAGTCCACCCCCAAATGGTCTCTACTACTATACTTAGCAAAGGCATTAATGAAGGACTCAGCATTACAGCCCCATCCATCACAGACAAATACACTGTTTCAATAAAACCCTTTCATCCATCCCCTAAGCTCTAATAAAGGTCAAATGGCATGGAAAGGTTACATAAAAGTGACTGCTACAGCTACCTGGAATTCCAGAATACCCGTCCCACTTTTTTACATTTTGGAAGGCAAATTCTCCATAATCTCCCAACAAGGATTCACAATCTTTTGCTTACTACTAAATTAATTCCATATAGCTTCAAACATGTACATACTACCCTTTCATAACCTTTCTCAGCCAATGATTACCTGGTTTTTCACTAATTTTTGACTTCTTGTCAAAATACTAGAAAAATTATTTACAATCAGCTGTCAGACTATATTATACAGTATGACATTCTAAAAGATAGGCAGGATCATTTTTGACTTAAATACAGCATTCTCAATGCCACATTCTGTCTTACACTCCAGATATTCGGTCTTACACTCCAGATATTCAATAAGAATAAAATGCCAACAAGGGCCATATTTTTTTTCATCTCAAAATAGCCTTTGACAAGGTCAACTATAAAGTTGCTTTTACAGAAATTGGCTAGCCATGTTTTTTTTTTTAATGTGGCGTCTTGCATTGGTACAAGGGCTACCCAAGTGACAAAACTTCCAAAGTAGATTCATCTGACCTCCAACTGAACAGAAAGGTCCACTAAAGGTGCATCAAAACAAGGATGTGTACTGGGTCCAAGGTCTGTCTTCACTTTTCATTAATGGTGTGCTAGAGGTTCTACCTTGGATTATTGCGCTGCGTTATGCTGATGACACGGGTCACCACTAATGAATTCACGCATCAAAATACATCACTTACCCAGACAACCAAATGTACGATATTCCACTTTACTCACCTAGCCAACTCTACAGATCACTATTGTATCACACTGAAAATAATTAGATGGTTACTAAACACAGTCATAGCCTCCCTTCTTAGCCCTCTTACATTTAATCTACTCATCAAAAGTGCTGTCTGTTTCTTCTGATAAACAAGATGTGTATTAAACATGAGGAATATGATTTACAACATTAGGAGGGTACCCAGTCAGACTACATTTCTCTGAATTTTTTTGCTTTGCAGTAACTCCAGAGGTAAAAGTTAATAACTACGACGGATTGCCTACAACGCACATGATCCTATGCATTCAGCTTAAAAACATACAGCATTACAACAATATAGACAGAATCACTGACACTCCATTACTGTCCATCACATTGGTTCACGTACAAGTCATATTTCTAATTTTAGGGCATTCTTCTGTTTTTGTAACACTCAATGTTTAGCAATGCAGTGAGATGCACAAATGCCTTCCTACAAACTATATTCATTGCAGCACATGGTTGGAGTGAGGTGGCTTTGTAACAGATGGCAGCCATATGACAAGATTTTACAAAAATATTTCCATGAGACCTTACATTGTTGCATTTTCAGAAAAAAAGCTCTTTTACATTACAGCTACTTTTAGAAGAACAGGCTGATTTTGGCCTTGCTGCAAACAATGTCACAGGAACTCCTCTAGTCTTAGATGGCCTAAGAAAGCTAAAAATTGGCTTGTACAACTAAAAGCAGCACAGCTGAGGGGTATGAAGATAACTATGTTTCCAGAGACTTTTGATCATATCCCCTCTCACCCACATACACAAGCATTTGTCTCCAATACGTCAGCAAAGTTGTTGAGATCTGTTGTCCTAGTGCTCATGCTACATGACCTTCTAGTTTTTTGGAGGAAATAAAGTTTGCTTTCCTTCTCTTACATCACAGATCCTTTAGCATTACAATTATGAGGTATGATAGCTGCATTTACCCTCACACACACACACACACACACACACACAGACAGACACACACAGACAGACACACACAGACAGACACACACAGACAGACACACACAGACAGACACACACAGACAGACACACACACACTTCAACCAGCCAGGTTGTAGGGTTAATTAACCAGATAAAACAGAATACATTGAAAAGTTTCTATTAGTAACAGAAAACATATCAGCATTAGTCAATATATTTATCTGAATATCAGAATACAAAAACAAACTGACAGTAAAACACTCCTGAGTGAGGACTCGAAAGGTGCAGTTGAGTAGCTCCTAACTGCACTAAGGGTGAAGTAGTTCAGTTTTGTTTGATGCAGAGTCCTTTACCATATCAGATTTGTTAGACAGACCATTACACACAACCCCCACAGTACCCCAGTTAGTTATTCTTACAAAAAAATAACTATAGGTACAGGTGGATAGGGTACTTTTTAAATTTTGCTAAATAAAAAGAATTGCATACCTTCTGTCTTTTTTTTAAACAGCTTTATTGATTTCAATAAAGAAAACAATCACAGAATGTGTACAATTTTCAAATTAAGTAAAATAATCAAACAAAACTATTTACAAAGACATTCACAAATGTACAGTATATGAGTATATATCAACTGTTTACAAAAATGTCAAATTATTTTCCTAATAATTCACATAACTTATTTCACATATTATATAAGGTTGTATTCCTAGTAGTTCTTGATTTAATGGTCAACCTTTCCAAATGACAGGACTTCAACGAGTAGATTTTTAAATTCTTGAAATGAGGGAGAAGTATTATATTTCAAATTCCTTGTTATGGCTTTCCTAGCAACTGCTAATATAGACCAAATCAAAGGGTATTTAAATTTTCCTAATGCATTCAGGAACTGGTGTATTAAATAAAACCAGCGATTTAGAAAGTATAAAGTGATCAGAGAAAAAGGCTTATAAAAAAGATGTTGATATCTTCCCAATACTTTTTTTTACATCTACACAATCAAAAAAATAAGTGTGAACAATTGGCTTTTACTTCCTTTTTACTTTTACTTCCTTTTTACATCTCCAACATATAATGTTCACCTTACTAAATTTAAGTAAGGGGTAAGGAATGATCTGTAGATCTACTTCCAAGTAAATAATCTCCATTTAGGTGATGAAGTGGTCAAACTGGCAGATTGTAATACATTTAGTTTGTCTTGGTCATTGTTTTACAAGCCTTCAAAAGACAGAAGACCATCAAAAAATTGTCTCACAGATATACCATGGCTAATGAGTCTCATGACCATTTTCACCTCATCAGGACCCTCAGGAAGCACCTCCTTTTTCCGGGAAGGCCATGCCTGTAAAACCTGGAGTAAATCTGTGGATACAAATCCAATCATCTAGTTTATGTTAAGGAAGATAATTTATTTTATTTTATTTATTTAACATTTGTTGACCGGGGATAATGAGTTGCACTGTTTAACATGCAAGGGAATTTTATTCCAAAGGTTTGGGAGGTGCTACTGGGTTATAAACCTATCCCATCACCATATTTTATTTGCCTCTCATCTGTTATGCTCATCTTCACCTGCACAACAGCTAACCAATCACCCCCTCACTAATCTAGTCAGGAAGTGAAATGGAGATTTTTTTTTTTTTTTACAGCCAGGATCACACAATATAATAGCTATTGTCATTAAAGCTCAGGAAAAGTTTTTAACCTGCATTGCATGCAGCACAGAGCATTTTCTCTGTATTTCTTAAAAAAAAAATGCCATGAGTAGCCCATGGTAGGAGGCCTAGTTATTTTTTTGTAAAGGAGAAAAAAAACTGCAGTAAAGGGCCTTTTTTGGGAGATGGGTCTGGAACCACAGCTCCATCAGCAACCACTTTAATCTAGAACCAGAAGACACCTTAACAAGGAGGACTAATCAGAAAGGGAGACTTAGGAAAATTTTCTGCAGATGATGCAAAGTACACAACAAGAGTCCCAGAGGGCTCACTGCTGGAACCCCTACTATACTACAACAGTTTAACTTGTTTTCTTCTAAAAGTAATTACAAAGGAATTTTGCCAAAACATAGGTTCATAGGTTCATACTAGGCTATCTGCCCGAGGGCATTTACAAGCCTAGCCCATAGTTTTGTGGCTTACGCCACCCCTTTAGTATGGGGAACTATACCCATTATTTTGCTGTGCCTCTGTCGAGCAGTGACACTGAGGTAATCCCTGGGGTATATCTGCGATCTCCCAGCCATTGGTCAAGATTTCTCTTGAACAAGGCCAGCGAGGTGCTCTGCCTCACATATACCGGGATTTTATTCCACAGCATAGGGAGTCTTTGGGTAATGAATCTATCCCTCCAGCACGTCCTATTAATAGCCGTGTCGAGGTTTAAGTCTCCCGCCCTTGTGGCTCTGACGGATCTAGATTTTTTGAGGTGAAGCATATTGATGAAATCTGGGTTTGACATCGCCGTGTATCTTAGCCAAACGCCACCTCTGAGCAAGCGGTGGCGACTGAATAGAGCAGGAGTTCTTTCAGTCGGGCAGCATAGGACAGATGTTTGAGACCCTTTATCCTTTTGGTGAGGAACTTTTGTGGCCTCTCCAGCTGCTGCAAGTGTCGGGTCAGATACATTCGAATGGGGCATTGTACTCAATCATTGGTCTGATGAGTGATGAGTATAGGGAGACTATGACCTCCCTTGATCTAGATGAGAATCCCTTCATGATAAGGTGGGCAATGTAGAAGGTCTTTCTAACTACTTTAGCTACATGGGTGTCGAATGACAGACTACTATCAACCTGGGTCCCCAGGTCCCTGATAACTTCTTCTGTGCTCAGTGGATTGCCACCTATTTGGTAGCTAGGGGTAACCTTGTTTTTCCCGAAGGGTATGACTATGCATTTTTGGCATTTAACTTTAGGCCATGGCTCTGGCACCAGTTATCCGTTTCTGTGAGACCCTTCTGAAGGATATCTGTGTCAGATGTGTTTTCTACTATGGCGCCCAGTTTGCAGTCATCTGCAAATTTTGTCAGCCATAACCCTCCTGTGTTTGCTTGTACTTCGGAAAAGTAGATGCCAAACAAGAGTGGGCCCAGGACTGAGCCCTGTGGTACACCACTTGTGACAGGCTTTGAGTCTGACATGGCGCCAGCAACTCTGACCCTGTGGGTTCTGTCACTCAGCCAGATTGCAACCCATCTTGTGATGTATGGGTTAATATTTAAGCTGATGAGTTTTTCAATGATACCCGAGTGGGGTATTGTATCGAAGACCTTCGCCAGATTGAGGTAGGCTGTATGGACTGCCTTACCCTCATCAATGGCTTTGGTGACTGTTTAGAAGGCATGATCTGCCTTTGACAAAGCCAAACTGGGATGGATCCAAAGTCTGCAAATTCCCTATGTCTTTATTTATGAGGTCCATTATGATCCTCTCCATGGCTTTGCAGATAAGGCTTGTCAAGCTAATGGGCCGGTAATTTCCAGGGTCAGTGGAGGCACCGCCTTTGTGAAGTGGGACCACAGTTGCAGTGCGCCACTCCCTGGGTACGTATCCAAAGGTAAGAATTGGTTCACAACTAATAACCTGTTAACGCCTGAAAAAGTCTGCTGTCATGGCATTAAGAACTGGAAAATATTCCAACAAGCTCAGTCTCTAAACATGGATAAAGGTATCTAGGGAGTATGTTACATAAAAAGTCTTACCCTTTGGCATGAATATACAACAGGCTGACAATGTTGTACAATAAAATATCATATAGAATCTCCAACCCAGGGCTGCATCGGTAGCCAAAAACATTCTAATTACGTTTCAAGTATTGTCTACCATTAACTTATCAAATTATCAGAAAAATACTGCTAGTCCTCAAATAACCCAAACACAAAAATTCTCAAATTCAGTGGACGGCCGCAGTAATGCAGCGGTTAGTGTGGTCACTTCTCAGCAAGAGGCTCTCCGGTTTGATTTTTGGTTAGGGTGTCTTCTGTCCTGAGTCTGCATGTCCTCCCTGCGGTCATACGGGTTTCCTCCAGGTGCTCCGGTTTCCCTCCCACACCCCCAGACATGCTGCAAGTGAATTGGACACGCTAAAATTGGCCCTAGGCATGAGTGCGTGCGCCTTCCGTGGAAGCTTGGGTGCCAGGCTGGCAACTCAACACTGTAAAACTCCACTGCCAATCATGAGCGGACAAGGTGATCCACTGTGGTGGCCCCTAACTGGGAAAAGCCGAGAGAGGGGAGAGAAGAGAGTGTGTCCAGGAGAAACTCTTAAAAATTTAAGTCTGTGACAACTCCCTCTGTGATGAACTAAGACCAGACTAAGCACAGTAAAGACGCTCTTGCTTCCACTGGCTCCTCCATGCTGGAGGTAGCTAGCAGCCAGTCATCTAGGTGGGGAGTTATCTTGGTGCCATGAAATCTGTGGTGTGCTGCCACAACATGCATGCAATTTATGAACGTCCTAGGGTCTGAGGTGAGAGTAAGTGGGGGGGGGGGCTTTGAACTGCCAACATTTGGATTCTACCTTTAAATGTAGAAATCTCCTTGATTACCTTGATGTTCAGGTATGCATCTTTAAAGTTAAGCAAATACAGACAGCTGAATTGGTGGGTCCAACAGGAATGGTTGTGGCCAACTATAAAGGGGTGGAGCTATGCTAAAAATTTAAATATGCTGCCCTGTATGCCAACAAACAGTCATTATGAGAGTCCAATAAAGACAAAATGAAGTATAGAAGAAAAAAATATTTCAATGCATTGGCTACATGACAGCTTACTTAATATCTAGATTGAAACAAAGGTTGTGAGGCATGAAAAAATTAACTAATTTTAAATACATTACTGGAATGCCAGTCAAAATAAGCCACGGTGGTACAGCAGTAGCGTTGTTGCCTCACAGCAAGAGGTTCTCCTGTTAGATTCTCGGCTGGAGTGCCTTCTGTGTGGAGTCTGCATGTCCTCCCCACGGTTGAGTGGCCTCCGAAAGACGTGCGTGAATGGGCATGCCTTCGCTGAAGGTTGGGCATTGTGCTGGCAACTCAAAAATCTACTGCCAATCATTAGCAGACCGGTGTTCCGCTGTGGCGACCCCTAACCAAGAAAAGCCGAAAAGACAAACAACAACAATTGGAATGCCAGTCAAAATCAAGAATAAAAACAAGCAGCACTCAACTCAAACCTCTTCAACTTGCACTGCAGTTCTAATTATAATTTATATTCAGCTTTATAAAAGTACCAAGTAGCATGCTGAAAGTAGCAATCTCTGTGATACCCCACTTGTAAAAATGTTTCTTTTCCAAAAAAGACCTGCTGCCTGACAACAACTATCTACTTGCTTCTTGGGGAAAACACAATCCAAGTAAAAAATGAACAAGAAACAAGCTCAAGATAAATTGCTTAAAGGATTACTGCACAGGTTATGGACCACACATGATAGATTGGCATTCTGTTTGGTTTATGGGTAAAGCCTGCAAAGATGACTGCAAGTCTCCAACAAATGTAATGAGCCTCTGAAAATACTGTAATCTTGTCCTTTATTACAAATACTGTCATATGCATTTCAATACCCAATGATTATACGCTATCTAGTTATGTAAACATGGCAACAACAAAAATGCTTTCAGTGCTGGCAATTCTTTAACAGTATGCTTATTAAAGCTTACTTGCATCTTACAATCTCAGACAAGCTTACCCGATTGGTCATTAAAGCATTGCTACTTAAACACAGAGCAACAGGTACTGCAACAACATGCATTTTCTGAAGAATAAGCAGCATAAACCAACAGTATAAAAATATGACAGAAAACCAGGACATTCTGCAAAATCAAGGACAGATGAAAAAAGTCACTGCAGTACTTGTGTCCACCTTGGATGGGGGGGATACTCTGCACACTTACACTGCATAAATGCTCCTTGCCTTGCTTGGACACATCCATCCAGAGTCACTACATGGGGGAGTGGAGTACAAGTACGTCACAATTTTGAAATGTCTCTGGCTGATGGTGTTGGCCTTGACACATTTGTCATTCCTCTCAACCTCAGAGCTTGAAATTTGGACAACGCCATAAACAGAAGTAGGACAATGGCCCAAAAATAAGGACAATTTTTAAATATTGCTCTTATAAACTTAGAAAGATAATAGAATAGTAGGTCTTGCATTAGTATGAATTTTCTGAACGGTATGGAATCTGAAACTCAAATGTCTGTCATTATTTTCCAACTTCAATCTTTAATGATTTGCCACTAATATGCCAGAAAACCACAATTTTATGAAAAACGGACCAAAAATCTGATGCAACAATATAAAACAGCCACACATTACAGCTGGGAACCTGTCAAAGGAGGCACACTTTTTTAATATGAGTACTGTTAACTTGAGCAGCTGACAAAATAAGAGAATCTACATGCATTTCTGAAATTAAACGTATGTATAACTCTGATCATTACAATTATTTATTAATTGTAAACCCTCCACGTTTTCTTCCAAATTTACCATTTTGCGGAGGGATTATTAGGGAGAGAGCAACATTATGAGCCAAAATCGGGGACAGTTGAAAGGTTTGGATATACCTAATTCTATAAAGCGATTTATTTGCGAATACCTCTCAACCTCAATGCAGGAGGCCAAATATATTGGGGGAACACACAAACAATTCTAAAAATTGCTCTGGTACAGACAGTTGACAGAATAACAGGTTTTAGCATGCATTTTTCATAAGGGTATGAAATTCGAAACTCAGTGTCTGTCATTATTTAGTGACTTCATTCCTAAATGATTTGCCAGAAATCCACACTTTTATGAGGAACAGACCAAAAATACGAAGCAAAAATCTATTCATTCTGCAAAAACCTGGACAGTTGACAGGTATAGTTCAGCCGGGGCTGTCTGAGTTTTCCGCCTCCCCCCTCACAAAATCATGGTCAAATGGAGTCTCCACCCTGCAGCTATTTCAGTGTCCCATTACTTGGCTATTTTGCCCTATTTACCATGAACGCTGTAATGTGCATAATGCTTTACATCTATGATTATTTAGATTTCTTTTAAAAGTTTTATTTTACATTTTACAGCACAAACAATAATAGACATCTGCTAAGCAAAGCAATGCAGGTCTCACAATGAAAATAGACTTAGCATTAAAATTTCTCTGCCGTTGAAACCCACATTCAAATAAAATCCATCTGGCTAGTGGCAGATAAAGATTAAATTTGGGCCGTTTTCAAGTCATAGGCCCCTTGCACATGAAACATACATGTGCTCTTTGATACACCTTCCTGATTGTATTAAATTATATTCCTTGTATAATACAGTACAGTTGTTAGAGGGTGTTTTAAATTTATTGTTCTGAACTTTTTTCCAGTAAACAATGAAACAAAATGCATGCACCGATGACAAAACTGTCCAATTCAGAACATTTCCATCATAAAAGTCTACACAAACGTCTACAGTCCACCAGAATCAGTAAATATGCACAATCTCTGCAGAAGTAAAAGTCATCTAAATAATTCCACATTAAAGAGATATGTAACTAATGAAGAGGTTGCTGCTAGCAAACAAATTTATATTTAATTGTCTAATCCACAAATAAAGTGCCTGTTGCCCTTGATGAATAAATTGCCTATGTTACATTAAAAAAATGATAGGCTAGTAATATTGCAATAAGGAATGGATTGCAAAACTGATAACAGGTTCGTAGTTACTAGGTATCTCTGCCAAAGAGACTTTCGCAGGACTGCAGCATCCACCCCCTTTAAAAGTACAACACAGTACAGTATCAGCAATGCATCTATATACTGTGAGAGTAGAACACACAGCCTTCTGCATCAGAAGCAAGTACCCTACCTGTTGTGCTATGAACAATGCAAGCAGACTCCGCATAAGCAGCACTAAACTTCTGTTCCTCTGAAGCTCTCAGCTCCTTGTAAAATCCGCTCGACACTCAAATGAATCTCTCAACTTTGCACCACAAGAAATCTGGAAAAAGCCAAAATGTACTGGGGGGGGGGACAAAAGACCAAAAACTAAGGACACACTTTAAACATTGCTTGCATAATCTTGGAAAGTTGCTAGAATAAAATGCTGTGTTCCCACGATGCATTTCACTGCCAAGACTTGAACCTAGGACCCTGTGCACTACAGTCAGAGCAGCATACCACTATGCCAAATCAGCTGTTTCTTGAAAGACAGGTAGACTGAAACTTAAATGGCTATCATTTAGTAAATTCAGTTCTCACCACAGCTCTCTTAGCACAAAGCACAGACAAAGCCAGTAATGGAGAACTACAGCACCCAAACACATTCAGTGAATTCAGTTCTCACCGTAACTCTCAACCTCTTAGCATAAAAAAAAATCTGGACAAAGCTAATAATGGGGGAATACAGGCCCAAAAATAGGGACAAATTTCAAATATTGATCTTATAAACAGAAACTTGCCAGAATAAAATGTTTTGTGCTACCATGTACTTTCTGAAGAATATGAAGTCTGAAAATCAAATGCCTGTCATTATTTATTGAATTCAAAATCCAGAAAACCACACATTTTATGAGGAACAAAATAAAAATATGAGGCAAAAATCTGAACAGTTTTCACAAATGGTGGTGGGTAGGGAATTCAAGCTCTTGCTACCTGCAAAAAAACACACACACACACACACACACACACACACACACACACACACACACACACACACACACAGTAATAATTCCTTCAAAAGTCTGCTGAGTAATCCTTTCCAAATTCAAAGTCCTGCAAGAGCAAGCTATCCAGCACAATACTTCCTACGTACGATAGCAAGCTACTCAGCCTGCAGACATTAGTCTATGCAGTTGTAACTGCATAGACTTCTGGGAACTCTGTAGTCTGATGCAGTCTTCCTAATCCGGACTGGTTCACTAGCAGTCCTGATTCCTGTACGCATGCATGGGAGTTCCGGGAACACCGAACACGCATGCATGGAGTTCCTGGACTCGCTTTTTGTTTTTTTTTTTTTCTTTACAGGTGGAGGGGCTGCAGTCCAATAGCACAAGCCGCCCCTGATGGGCAAGTATTTTTGTTTTCTTTGGTATCAAAAAGGATATGGAAAAAAACCCTGACCTTCTCTCAGCTGGTGGGACTTCTTAGATGGTTTGGTTTGCTGGTAAGCTCAATATCTCCCTTTTTGATGGGGTAGCATGTCTTTTAGGGGAAGAGAGCAAACAAGGGAAAACAAGGAAGGGGAATTTTGTACAGAATAGAATGGAGAAAGTATGAGAACAAGATGTCACTCTTGCATGAGGTAAATAATTTTATTTTTATAACAGTCATGCAAATGAAACAAAGTTACTTACAATTTAGATGCAATGTCACAATGGTAGACAGGTCTGTACTCCATTTTCTGAGACTTTTCAAATATTCCAAGGCAGAAATGCTGGGAATTTACTACATGAAGGCCACAGATGTCCAATAAGAATCAAGTGCATTTTCCTGTTCAAGCGATGACAGAATCCTCAGTGGATTCCAGAAAAGAATTATCCAAAGTCACCTATAGTGACATGCTTGGCATGGAGGGGGGTGGTCATCCCCTCTGTGGCAGGGAACAGGACTAGAAATGCAAGAGGGAGGGAGTGGGATGGCACACCATGCCAGCTGGTGCTTAAAAAAACAACTGAATGCACTAGGGTGGCCTTATGTGGAATAGCAACATGCTCACCTCTAAAAGAAAGAATGTGAGATGTCTGACAAGAATGATAAATAAAGGCAGATGCCCAAAGTACTAAGGCCTGGAAACTGGCTTAGCAATCCTTTTCTGGCATTATTACGCTATAATTTTCCAATCCTGTCTTAATCATATCTCTGACCTGTAAATCTGGACAACAGGATTAATTGCCTCAAACATTAGAATGTGGCTATTCTTCACCACATCTGTTTGGCCTGAGTTACTTGGAACCTGTTTTAAGCTAAGCATGCTATTACTGAAGTATTGCAATGACTGCAAATAATCTATGTCCATGTTATTTTGTAACTGCTGCTTTCACTCAAAGGCAAAGACACTAAACCCTTCTTCTACACCATTATTCAGGCACATCTCTAAATCATCTACTATACACTACTCAATTATTCATTATTCCTAAATGTTTTTCTAGTGTCAAGACAATTTGTGCACTACAAGATGCACATTTCATTTATTTGTATACCAGGAAAGCTCAACTGGGTATATCTGCTCTTTTTCAGGGGAGACCCACAGAGAATAGCTTGTTGAAATTTAAATGCATTTACAGAGAGAAGAATTAACACATACAAATACTACATCGATATATACAAAAATAAAAATGCGATGTATACACTTTGTGAGGCTGAACTTTGGCAGGAGAACAGATACTGCAGCAGGATGAAGATTCACACAGATTAAATTCAGATGCAAAACCAGAGCATGAATTTTGGGAGAGAAACCTCTCAGCTTGAAAATATACTCTAAGACAAAAAGAAAGAAAGACTGAGCAGCTTAAGAAAAATCTTCCTTTCCTGGAGACCAGTGGTACTGGTCTCATATGTACAGGGTGGGGAGAGTGCTGCAGTAAGATATTATGGTGTATAGTCCTGTGCTGAGATAAGACCCCCACACAGCTAAATCTCTTAACACACAAGACAAGAAACAGGGCTTGCTGACAGTCTACAAGAGTGGCAAATCCAGCCTATCAGCTGCTACAGAAAACTTGTCAAACAACAGATATAACAGTTAATGGCAATATATGCCTTTCAAATTGTATCCTACCCTGAACAATTTATTGACTACAGCGTTAAGCAAAATACAGCTCTGACTCTGGCAATGTGTGACATCAGTAACAGACCACTCACTAAGTCGTCTTTTTTTTTTTATGGGCCTGATTCCAAAAGAATTGGTGTCAGTGACCAGGTACACTAAGAGCAGATCTTAATGGAATCGGACTACCAGTGTAATTTCTTATTGATAAGGCTTACAACAGCAAGTCTTTCAGAATCTATGCAGACTTGTACAGAGAGCATTTTTCTGGACTCTAGTGCATAATTCTTCTTTCGGCTTTTCCCGGTTAGGGGTCGCCACAGAGGATCATCTGTCCACTCATGATTGGCAGTGGAGTTTTACAGTGTCGAGTTGCCAGCCCGGCACCCAACCTTCCACAGAAGGCACACACACGCACACACTCACGTGCATAATAAAAGCTCAAAATACAATGTCTGAGCCAGTGCCACAAAAAAAGTGCGTGTGTGAGGGGCAGCAAGCATGCACTTGCTAGTAGTAGGGTAGAACTCCTTCCACCAGACAAATTAACAGAAAACTAAGCTAGAGTCTCAAACTTGGCAATAACTATGCTTCTCACAACATGAATATGGCAACAAAGTTGCACAATGAATATATGCATCATTTTTAGGTAAACCACAACAGATGACCACAAAAATGCTTGTGAACGTCCACAGCAAATACATCTAGGAATATGCCAAAGAATGGCAATGATACACAATCCAAATAATAAATAATACAGCTAAGTTGTTTTTAATTTATGAATATTTGGAACCATAAGTACAGGAAGCTGTACTACTTACTTCTATCTTCTGAAAAAAAGAGCAAATTATTGCCGTTGGAACTAGATTGACTCTAGTAACTTCCCCTATTAAGCTCCTGCTGTGACTTTTCAAATCAAGCTAAAAAAACTTGAGAACTAACAGAAAAGACTGCTGCACCAGTATTTCTGGTTGTTTTTTTTTTTTTTTTGGGGGGGGGGGGGTTGAACTCTTCATGCTCACAAAGTCTTCTTTTTTAACTCTTGTTTTATTACAGTATGACTTTTCTTGGAAATGGCCTTTTGCTTCACTGCTTGCTGACAATCAGCTGCCTCATACTGACTCTGAGCCTGGCTATTTCTTGCCCAGGTGTGTGTGTGTGTGTGTGGGGGGGGGGGGGGCTCTGAAAAATGAGGCACAAGTCAACAAGAGGGAGTTGCCATCAGGAAGGACAAAAAGTGATTCATGCCTTGCCTGCCATATCCTTCTACTCTGCCAAGGAAGAGAATGCATCCTCAAATCAGTAGTCTGAGGGCCTGCCTAAACACCCCAAACCAGGGTTGTCCAGCTGTTTCAGGGCAAACTGTATAGGATAGCCTAAATGGTCCACCAGTATGCAACACTGCACAATGACCTGGCTTGAGAAATAATCATCTCCTCACAGTGCACATGCAGTATTTAGCCAGACAGTTTACTCAGTTAAGGCTGTGAATTTTAATGAGCTTCAGCCTGTAGTTCCGAGTTCGACTTCAATATCCAGCTGCAAACTGCAACTCTCAGCAAGTAATTAATCAGACAGTGCACCCACTACATCCTTGAAAAGGGACACTTGCTTCAAGAAGGCTTACCCAGTTTAAAAAAAAAAAAAAAAAGGGAAGCTGCCATCACCAGCTTGGCAAAACCAAGTACATATCTTTGATTACAGTGTTACATATCATATGCCTGCTAATGCTTGATGACAGTACCACAGTAACTGGACCACTTCTCCAGCATTAGCCACTTTTCCCTCACTATCCCTTTGTCGGCTCTCCAGCATCTGGGTTGCTAATCAAAATGGGGTTTCAGCAAGTCTATATTCCTGTGTCACATAGCTGAATTTTTTCCCCCTAGGAGTTTAAAAGTTGTACATTAGGTCAGAAATTATTTCTTTTTTTTTTTTCCAAAGCCAAATGGATTAACCACTTCTGAACTATGGGAGGCATTGGGTACTAACCTTTTTATTTAAAGTAAGAAAAATACATAAACGTTTTCCTGAAAATACTGACAGAAAAGACAGCTGCATACACAGTTCTGGTTTTCTGGTCTGCAATTCATATACTTGTATATTTGTTTTCTTTTTTCCTACTTGTTTTAATGCAGTCTTCTTTTGATGTAAAGATTTTTGTTCTTTTTTCCCCACCTTAGCTCCACTCAGAGGCATTACATTTCTAAAGTTAGTTTCTACATTAGGACAGAAAACAAATCTTGCACTTCATTCTGTGAGGCTAAGTAGATGCTTTTAAAATGTGAGAGAGGTTGGGAACTAGGTCTAAAACGTATCAAAATTTTCTTGAGACAGCTGCCAAAAACAGGTAAAAGACAGTTGCCACAAAACAGCTGTGCAAGTTTAAACTATTTTTTCACTCTGCTATACTGCAGTTATTACTTCGCAGATTTTTTTTTCCTGGAAATTGTACTGCAGTATTACTTCACAGATTTTTTTTTTCTTGGTGATCCATTCCAGTCCTCCCCCAAAGAGGCTTTAGTATCGTTTGGCACCTAGTCCAGAGCCCCTTACAAATTTTGTTACTGTGTCCACTACATTTTCAATTACAAATCTTGAACTAATCCATCCATTTATCAACAACCAATTGTTCCACATGAGGTCAAGGTGTTACATCAACAATGACAATCAAGAAATAATGTTCACATGCTGGGTAAGCATCCATCGGAGTAAATAGACCCTGAAATATACATGCTGCTTTCTAAGTTTTCCAGAGGAAAAGTCACCAAAGCTGCATGCAAAAATTAAGAAAATCAGACAAAATTGAAAAATTCTGCTTTGTTCAAAGTGCCTTACAAGGAAATCACTATTCAGGAATAAAGTTTATGCCATCAACAAGAGCTTTTACTTTCCCTTAATACAACCCTAAAACTGCTACAAAGATAATCTTTAAGAATTTCAATGTTCAACAGAAGCTCAAAGACCTTCAAAGAAATTACCACCATAAAAACCTGATCAAAAACTCTAGTCCATCCAAAAATCCACATATTTTTAAATGAAAAAAAAATCAAGCCAGACTTCCCAATTCTTAAAGGAATACTATTCCAACAAAAAACAGACCTCCATAAGAATGAATTATACCATCAAGTTTTATCAACCTTGGTGTCAGTCAAAAGATGTTTACTTCTAGAATGATTCATCCTGTTGATTTCAACTACATCACTAAGATTATTATCCCTAAAAGATTATAAGTATAGAGCAAGTCACCTCTATCCAATCTATATTTAATTGTGCATAATAACAAGGTCATTAACGTACTTTTATAGCTCAGATACCTCATTCCAGAGATCCTTCTAGTAAAATGCCTCTGAGTTCTTTTCAATGCATTTAATTATAAGTTATAATATACACAGATAGAGCCACAATATCCCATTATGGGTCAGAATGTTTTTAAGCTACCTTTTGACCGTCCAATCCCTATTAACAGACATAAAATATTATTCATTTCACAATAACACTTCCTTACAATATTCTTTAAATGGTTCTCAAACCACAAAAGCATCATCAACCCTCTTCAAGAGAGATCTTGATGAGTGGATGGGAAATAGAAAATTCACCTCAGGGATAACTCCAGTGGCTACAGAGGCACTAGGAACTAAGGTCTGGTGGCACGATGCCAGGTTAATCCCATGGCTAGGCTTGCAAAGGCCCCAGGGCCATTAGTCTAGTACACACCTATGAACCTACCCACAAATCTTTTGTAACACTCATCTCTAACCCTTAAACTGCCCAAAGCACAAGGAGACATACGATTACTTGCCCCAAAATCCATTACACATGTACTATTTACATTAAATTTCATACCATTAACCACTGTCTGCAAATTACTCAAATAGTTTTGTACCACACATTGATCAGATATACCAAAACTTGCACAGCCAATTGTAGCATCATCAGCATATCTACTCAGCGGATCTATATTATATCATCGAACGCTTAAAAAAGCGAACACTGATTGATCGACCTAATTTAAGCGAAAGCTTACAATCTCGAACTGTCAGATCAGCGATTTTTTTCCCAGGGGGGAATCGCTGATCCAAAACACATACACACAACACAAGCACACCAAACAAGCAGAAATCCACACACATACACCTAAAATCTGATACCTAACCCTACACTAAACTATGCACACACCACTAACTACCCACTTACCTTAACCCAAACCCTAACCCTAAGGTCCGTCACTATCGCACACTCACCTCACCTGCTCCCTAACCCTAACTCACTTAAATCCGCCCTAACCCTCATGTCCACTCAATCGCACACGCACCTAACCAGAGCCCTAACCCTAACTCACCTAAATCACCCTAACACTCACATCCACACAATCGCACACTTACCTGAATCCGACTGGTAACTTTCCACCATAACACTGAAAATACCGAAGCAACAGAAACGGACAACCGAATTCTTTAGCTAGGAAAAAATTTGAGTTTCTGCTGCTTCGATATTTTGCAGTTTTGCGAAAATAAGTTAGATCAATCAGCGTTCGCTTTTTTAAGCATTCGAGGATATAATATAGACCCTACTCAGCCAAATCCTGCTGTTATTATGAAAGATGGATGCAAGCACACCAGAAAGAACCTGCCCCAACTCAGAAACCTGTGGGATACCAAATTTAATATCACACTCCTCAGTTAGATAACACCCTAACTTGACCCTACAGTTCCACCTGATCAACTATTTTTTTACCCATCTAATCAGATAACTATTAAGACCATAATTCTGTAACAATGAGATAACCCTATAATGTAGCATAGTATCAAATGCTCCTGGCATATCCAAATATATCCAAATACAAAACATCCACAGGTAAGCCATTATCCTCTGCCTTCCATAAACAACAACAAAAAGATACCAGATTTGAAAGACATGACCTAGCAGCCAGAAATCTGTAATGAGCAACATCCCTTCTATCACATAACATCTCAGCAATATATCCAGAAATAACCTTTTCAAAACATTTTCCCAAAACACTGGTAACACTGATAAGTCTATAATTATCTACTATGGACAACCTTTTGGGATTGGAACAACATAAGAATTTCCAAGTTTGTGTCGTCTTTCGGCTTTTCCCGGTTAGGGGTCGCCACAGCGGAACTCCGGTCCGCTAATGATTGGCAGTTGATTTTTACGTACCGGCTTGCCAGGCCTGACGCACAACCTTCAACGAAGGTACGCCCATTCACGCATGTCTCCACGCAGAAGATGCTCTGGCTGAGAATCGAACCGGACAGCGTCTTACTGTGAGGCGACAATGCTACCGCAGCACCACCACCGCAGATAAGAATTTCCAAATACTGGACACATATCCAGTCTGCGATGATTTTTGAACAAACAGCATGAGCAGGTTGCAATCAACATGATAGCTGCTGACAGACACCATTTATATCATCAGGGCCTGCAACAGACACACATCATCCTAGGTAACTTACCAAGATCTATTAAAAATTAATTTGACACACTCCTTCAATTACATCTGGACTACTGTCTCCAGCCATCAATGCATCATTACTAAAAATGTGTTAAACAGATTTACCATAATTCCAGAATATGTCACTAAATTATCCCCAGATCTTAAAGACAAAACAGAACTGATATACATTAAGAGGACTGTAAAAGAGCTCTCTTATTCAAAACTATATTCTTAGTCAAGTTTTGCTGACAATTATGCCGCACACTACTCAACATCTTTCTAAATCTACAACAAACTGCCTTATACAGCTCTAAATTACTTTTTCCACAAAATCTTTTATATTGTTCTACTATCCTATTACTTTAATATTACACAATCTATGCAAAACTGTATCCCACCACTGTGATTTCTCTCTCCATGTCCTACCAGCCTGTCCCTACCTTTGCAATTTCTGTATATCATTCTAGTTTTCATGAATTTTGATATTGTTTCTTTTTGGTAGTTGATATATCACAAAAGCATGTTCTAGAATACAGAGACTAGCAAAAACGGGTAAACCTAATGTATTTACAGCCTTATCAAAAACTAATTAAGGCCACTAATCCCAGACAGAAAGGTCCAATGGAAGTTTCTTCAGGAGCATGGAATGAAGTATAGGCCTTCTGAGGACGACAATCAAGTCATTATGAAAATGTGATCGGTCAAAAAAAAAAAGACTGTGGAGAATAAACATATGGAACTATTCTAAGATTGAACAAACTAAAACAGTTCTCATTCAGAACTATTATTCAAAAGGTAGCTTAAAAACATTCTGAAACAGCCAATAAAAATGATAAATTGCCATTCTAAAGCCCAACTCACTTGGGGTTCAAACGCTGTTTTTCCCCGATTCTACAACACAATTTAAAATATTTTGGTTAACAGCCAAATAAAAAATTCTGAGTCAGCAAAAAAAGCAACGCATAAAACAGGAATATAGTACTGCCACTGCAAGGGAATGTAGACAAAGGACCATAAAAATGTTCTCTATAATATACTTTTAACAAGCCAATCTGTATTGTGAGATAAAGATGCCTTAGCAGTAAAAACAAAAGTCATGTCAGCCCCCATATGGATATTCTGAGCTGTAAAACAATTAAAATAAAAATTACAAACTACTCAGAGTGATGAGGAATATTAGCACCACAAAGATAAGATATGATGAAAACCTTTTTGACTGCAACTGCCCTGTAATGCTTTTATGAGCTATCCACTGGATCACAATTTTCTATTCATAAATGGATATTTAAATAAACCATGTACTCCCTTCCACATGATACTGCATTGGGGTCCTTAGCTTTTATGGTTGAATCCCTTTTAAGTTATGGCACTACAAGCAAAGTCACCAAAGCAGGCAGCCCTTGAGGGTCTTAAAACTGTTCTTAACTTACTTTACCCATATAGCATTCTTGAATGGCAGCTTATCTTTTTTAATGAATCATTCAACTTTAATGCTCACACAAATTACATAGTTCACAATCCTCAAGTATGGTGCCCCCCCACCACCACCACCAGGGGTTTTCTCATCTTTTTCCTTTACCTCTTTCTTACCCTCCATCATAGCATTCCACGCGAGTTAGCCCAGTACAGATAGTTGCATCCTTTAACCAATACTACTGTTATATACAAAGGTGAAATTGTTAAAAATGAAGTAGAAACAGACTCCTGCATGTAAAACAGGGTAGTTGAACACAAATGATTTACCAATCCAAACAGAAGAAAGCAGTGTCCTTTTCATTACCTGACTATTCATAAAAAACATAGTACTGCTAATTTAGACCATTTATTTAGATTGCACACATCCCAACAACTTCAACCATATTTACTTGTATTAAACAAAAACCCATGTAATCCTCTTAAATTTTTTCACAATTGTACTTGTGTACTACATCAGTATTCTGCGGTGGTACAGCGGTAGCTTTGTTACCTCACAGCAAGAGGTTCTCCCATTCGATTCTTGGCTTGGGAGTGCCTTCTGTGTGGAGTCTGCATGTCCTCTCTGCGGTTGGGTAGCATTCGAAAGACATGCGTGTGTAAATGGGCGTGCCTTCGTTGAAGGTTGGGTGTCGAGCTGGCACCTCGGCGTTTCGGAAAAATCTACTGCCAATCATTAGCAGACCGGAGTTCCGCTGTGGCGACCCCTTACTGGGAAAAAGCCGAAAGACAAAGAAGAAGAAGTACTTATGTTCTACATCCCAAACTTACCTCCAAACATAGTTTGTACACCATATAGCCGAATCCTTTTGTTTGCTTTTCAAATTCCCTACTGTAATTACAACTATATTACTACTCACATTATCTACCCCACGTCACATATCCCCTGTGCCTAAAATGCAACTGTTTACACTATGTACAGTGTCCATCCAACAACTATATGTCCTTCACTCCTTCCAAATCCCATCATTCATCCCATAGTCCATAGACAGGTTAACCATGACAGCCACCTACCTAACAATTATTTTTTCCCCTTGATAACCTTTCCGCTTCTTCCATTTTTCCCTCCATCACAGCCAGTACTACTTTGATTGTTGCTTTAGACAACCTTTTGGTTCTTCTTCTATTGATCACCTTCTTGGCCATTATTACCCAAATCAGTTCTTGCATACTCTTACTTCCTCTACGTTATTCCCTATTAATAATGGAACAAAAAATGTCTTAATCAAAACACTCCTTTCCTCTTATTTTATTTATTTTATTTTAATTTTACATTTGTTAACCGGGGGTGAATGACTGAGCCGAAAAGGCCCTTTTTCATCAGAGGCCCGAGGAGAAAAGCTCCACAAAGAAAAATTGCAGGCACATTTAGTTGTTTAGTCATGATCAGTATACACACAAATTACAAGAGGCATGTTTTTACAGTGGTATGCGGCACATAAACAGTTAACAGTGGAGAGAACAAAAAAAATATTAATTTTAGAAATAAAGGTAAATAGATTTGCGGTGTACAGCTGAAATTTGGAACATGGGTAGAATACATACATAGTACACAGGTACAGTACATACATTGTAGATTAGCCAGTGTTTGTAAGATTGAAAACTATTATCAAGTGCTCTAGATTTAGTATGTATATATGTTATCCGCTTTCACTAGCCTGGGGAGCAATCATGGCAATCTACTAGCCTGGGGAGCAATCATGGCAATCTACATTTTACTTACCAATTTGTTTAATTCTCTTTCTTAAACTCTAACAGACCTATACACTCCTCAAAATGTGCTTCTAATTTCCTCTTTCCATTCTTCCACACTGCCAGTATTTATCCTCCACTAATGGAGACATTTTACTCAATTTTCCCAGAGAACAAAAATGCATGTGTACGCATTTCCATGCAAATTTTCTAAATGTCTGCAGCCACAAGGCTCTCTGACATTTCACATATAACCTCCCACTGCTTTTCTTTCAAATCTCTTATTAACCTGCTCATCTCTGTTAGCAAGCAAGCTACCTGTTCTTGCTTTTCAACTGCCAGTACCCTATATAGTTGGGAAACAATTCCTCTCCCAATCTTTTGTTGGCTCCTTAGATCCAGTAGCTATTTAAAAATTCTAGGCCAACTCTCTCTAAGACTTTTATCCAATTTAGTGAATCTAATTCAGTTTTCAAGGCTTGACAGCCAAATAAAAGCTCCAGTGGGGGCTTCAAATCCTACCCACACCTTCTCCCAAGTCATACATATATCCCCTTCAGTATCAAACAGCATTTAAATTTCCATTTTCTGCTTCCTTCAACTATTCCTTAGACTATATATCCCTTTGCCATCAAAGTGCCCCCTTAAACAGCAAACCCTCTCTCTAATTCTTCAATGTCCTGTCTTTATAATTTCAACCCGACGCCCTTTTCATGACATTCATTACTGGTTACATTAGCTTTGCATTCCTACCTCAAAATGCCTCCAGAATGTCATTCGAATCTAAACATTTTTTCTTCATTTGCAACATCTTTTGCCATTTATCACTTGCATTCAAATGTCTAGCCATCAGCAAAAGCAGGATTGCCTTTAAGTATTGTTCTAAGTTGGGGGAACATTCCCACCCCTGCTTTCTAGGCAGCATCTATAATCTTACTCTAGGTTCCTCCCAAAACATAGGAAATTCCTCGCCCAATTCCTCAGTTTAACAATTGCCTTTTTCTCCAGATGGAGGTTCCAGAATGCCTGCCCTAGCTATAGGATGGGCAGAACTGTACATCAATGCAGCACCTACACCCACTGGGCCAATTCTAAATTCAGTTGGTTCCACTTCTTTAAGTTGCCCTGTAGCTCACCTAACATACCGTGATATGACTTTTCTAATGAAGTTTCACAATTTCTTCCTATCCATACCCCCCATATAGTTCAAGGCACTGCCCCTCCACCAATGATGGTGTCTTTCAATTATCCTCATCCTATCTATGCTGATCCTTAAAGCCCTAGTTTTCTCATTTACTTTGTACCCTGTGATCTCCATGAACCTCTTTTGCATTGTAAAGTGAGGAGGTATAGCCTCCTCGAGGTAAGCTACAGTTAAAATGATGTCATCTGTGCACAGGGCTATCTTCAATTCTAAAGTCTTCCAAAGGATAACCTGATTTTTGGCTGTAGCGACCAAAGAGCCAGAGATTCCATGTATACTGCAAATAGGAGGCGGATAATGGGCATCTTTGCCTCATACCACTCAGTTTTATAGAATCAGATACTCCCCCTCATTACCTAAATACCTGCTTCTGTCCTATACTATAATCCTTATGAAAGGTCCAGGAAAGACAGTCTTTCTTATTACTGTAAATAAATATATGAAAATCGAAAATGTCAAAGGCTCAGCATCCAGTGAAACCACTCTGCAACCACCTCTCCCACATTTTGCACCTCTTGAATTACCATAAAATTCAGTACAATACTATCAAATGTACAACAACCCCCTACAAACTTGCAATGATCTAAATCTACAACTTCAGCTACTATGGAGGCTAACCTGGCTGCCATGATAGCCATTATCATCTATCCATCCATAACCCCTTTTTCCCATTTTTTTGCACAGGGGGTTGGAGTGTCACTTCAACTGTGACAATCATCTAGAGCTATGACTCGCGGTTTAAAATTGTTACTGGCTCACAGGACCTAACACGTTTCAGATTTTTCCTTCCTTTGAGAGGACAATTATTATTATTCGCTCTTCTCACGAATGTGGGCTTTCTCTCAGTATTTTGTTGAAAAATTATTCCAGAGCTGTGACTAATTTTGCTTCCCTCAATTTCCATACTTCTACAGGGCATCCATCCAACCTGTAAGACTTCCCTCTCTTCTATAGCTGCTTTACCTCTTCGTCTGTGATCTCCATCACTATTTTACCTGCTAAAGTATCTGAAATGTAAGGCAGGTATATCCCTTCCAGGAAATCCTTCACCTTCTGTTACATTACACTTAGCGAATTCTCCTTGTATCCATCCATCCATAACCCCTTTTCCCCCACTTCTATACATGGGGTCGGAGTGTCACTTCACAATGAGAATCATCTAGAGCCAATGTTTACACCATCGGGTGGCTAGCCCTGCGGTAGTAGTTCTTCCATATCACACACTCACTCACACATGGCCAATCCACCTACTGCATGTCTTTGGAATGTGGAAAGAAACCGAAGAACCTGGAGAAAACCCACACAAACACAGGAAGGACACACAGACTCTGCACAGAAGGCACCCCAGACAAGAATCAAACCAGAGAACCTCTTGCTGCGAGGCAACAACACTAACCACTGCGCCACATTAAAGGAGTAAATCCTTCTTGCATAACCTTTCATAATATCTCTTAAAGATCCGCCGAATCCCAGTCAGAGCTTCCTCAGGCTCCTTTACATCAACCTCAATCAAGGGCCCTCATTGCTCTTTGGATATTAGAAAATAATCTTGGTCCAAAACTCTTGACTCCCAACATTCTACTATCTTCCATTTGCCGTTGATCTCCTTGGATCTTCCTGAGCCTACTCTCCTCTGCTAACCTACTTCTTCTTACTTCTAAATCCCTCACACCAACTTGTTCTCACACTTTCTTCCTCTACTCCCTAATTCTTTGTTGCACTCTATTAAAAATGTCCTCCTTGCTCTAGTCCTACCCCCCCCCAACCTGCGACTTCCCTTACATCTCCCAGTATTTGTGCTAGGACTTCCTTTACCCAATTATTTAAATTGTTCTACCCAAGAAATATATAGAGATTCTCCAGTGGCTTCCAAATAGGTTCACCTGGTCTAATCTTACCATTAACTGTAGATACAGTGATCAAAATACACTACCGATCCCACCTGTGCTCCTTAAAGGTAAGTATTTTGTCAATCCTGGCGCAACATTTCATCTTAGGGCTATAGTACTTAATTCTCCACCCTTTTCTTTTTTTTTTGCTGGTCCTGCAGTCAATAACAGCTAGGGGACTTAACAGAGCTCTTACCACTTTTTCAGCCTTCATCAACTGCAGGAAGTGCATTCAGTTAGAACTTTATACTTTAACACGTCTTCTTCAAAATTCATATGTGTATCTATATTGCTTTATATTGTAAGTATATCAGTACTGCTTTACTTCTTATTCAGTGTAAAAGTCAACAAGCAACAGATACCTGGTTTATAACAAACCCAAAACTATACAGTAATAAAATACTGAACGAGACAACACACATACATGCGTACATAATTGCACTTTGAATACTACTTAATATAAATGATACAGCATCAAGACAGCCGACTTGATTTCTAGCCCAACATGGTTAAGTGAGAAGCTACTGCAGTCATGCAATATTACTTCATATAAATTAATAATTTAGGTCTTAAACTTAATAGCATAAATTCTCAGTTTCTGCATACCTGCTACCCTACAAGACTAGGAGAAATAAGGTTGTTGTAAACTTTACAAATGGTACTTCCACAAAACACTAATAATCACAAAATCTCCGTACCAGGATCCAATAAAGGCAGGCCCACAGCTTAATAGAAAAAAAGGCCAGTATGAGAAATTCTTTTGAAAAAAACTTTGCAGTCCACAAAGAACGTTTCGGTCCACAAAACACAAAATAAACGCTGTATGGTTTTGACTTTTATTAACAACACAGCACGACAGTATTCAAGTAAATCCAAGCAGATTGATTTAGCGCTTTCATTTCCATAACAGGAAACTTCGTCAGAATCCAAGCAGATTGATTTAGTGCTTTCATTTCCATAACAGGAAACTTCGTCAGAATAATGCATGTATTCCTGCTTGCTAATTTATATGAATTCTAAACTCAATTAATCCATTATTCAATTTGTTTTAATCTATTAATTAAAGTTAAAATGCAGTTAACAACAACAAAAACACAATAGTAAGCATTTGCTGTTACAACAGAAACTTAACTTGACTCCACAATTCCTAATTACCTGCTACCCAACAAAACAGCAGAAATAGTTCTAGTATGTATTCGACAAACTGCTCTCTGAAAAGAGCACAGAAGTTAAACAATTTATACAAAGATTCTAACTAGGATTAAACTGTGATGAGTTTACAGTAGACTGTCAAAAATGAGGTAAAGAGTGTTTTACACGCAACTGACAATTTTGCTAAAATATAAACCAGTTTAACGACTTGCTTAAGTTTAAACTCCCTGACTGCACCCTGCTGCAGTAATACAAAGTGCTGCAGAACTAAAACAATAAATTTGACATAAATCCACTAACTTCACAATTAACAAAGGGAATAAGTATTTACATACCTGTAGACCATCTGTAGGCAAGCTAATTACAGTAATTTCACTATTTAGTTAAGCACTGTGAGTGGACTCAAAACTATTACCTGTGAACAACCAAGTAAAACAAATGGAGTAACTGTTTATACCAACAGCAAATTAACTGCAAAGTTATAACTAGAATATATCTTCCGTATAATTTTAATTCCTGTCTGGACCAAGTGCTGATATTAATATAAGAATTTTTCTAGGCCAGTAGCTTAAAAATAAAATAAACTATTTAAATGAACTGGCCTCATAACCTTGATGTTAAAACCAAATAAACTGAAGGTCTGAACAGACACTGATCTAGAGGTTTCTTCATATCACGCAAAGATGCACTTTGTCTTTGCATCTTCACATCAACATGATACACAATGTGCCCAATCTTTTCACATCCACTCAAGAAGGGGGGGAAATAAGAATGAGCAGGTGAACCTGACTGGCCAATGTAGATATCAATAACAAAAAAACCACACAACTTCATTATGGACTAAGTAACAGGTGTTCCTTTTTATTTTATTTATTTATTTTTTAAAGACAAAACATGGGAGAGTACCCAACTGAAAATAAAAGCCTTGCCTTCTACAGATTCTGAAAAGGAATGGCTGTACACAAAATTAAAATAATGAAGATAATAAAACACTTTTTACACAGACTCAGATTTGACATTTTTAATGCAGAACAAATGCTAAATTAAGTTAGAAATTATGAAATAATACTTAGGGGGTCTGGAAATGGACAAAATAATAAACTGTTGCTTAAATATTTTAATACCAAATGAACACAGACAGCGGAAAAGGTAATTAACAAAAACTAATCTAGAATGTTCACAGTTGTGAATGCACATTTCCAATAAATAATGGTGTTCCACTGAAAATGCATTTGCTGCAAACTAGGAAAAATACAGAACAGCACAATATCTGGATGTTACAATACAGTTATGACAAATTCAGTACTACAAAGCAAGCTGTGTATTTATTAAAAATCTATACTGATGATGCCTTTAACTGCACAGTGCACCTCAATCTATTGCTAAATGTTCTGCCATTTAAACAGAACATTAAAAGAACAACTAACTCAAGTCTTGACTTAACTTATTCCAACAAAAGCTTAAACTTGAATTTCTACCAAAAGGTTTTGGAGAATGGACTTCAAAAATGGCTGCACACTGTGTAACAGCTTAATTTCAACTTTCCCAATGTGAAAACAAACTCAGAACAGACAGATAGTGAACTCGTATTTTTAGGTAAATTTCAGTAACTGGCTAATTAATAAGTGCACTGCCTGGATGCCAGCAAAAAAAATAAATAAATAAATTCAGAGAACCTGAAAGAAAATTAATCACAAAAAGTGAGGGAAAACGCTGACCAGGAAGAATTCTGCAGCTGTTCAGCAAAATGCAGGACAAGCTCCAGCTCTGATGCAAGGCATAACTTCCAGTAACCTAGAGAAAAAAAAAATAAGAACCAAGAGTACACTGGAAAGGAAGCAGAGACTGGATACACGAGATGGAGATAAACACGAAGAAAACCAGCAACTTGGAAACTGACAAATACGGGATTGCAAAGCATTAATTATATTTGTGAAATATGACGGAACAAGAAAACCTGGAAATAGTGGACTTTTTTGACTTTTGTTAAACTTGTAGGGGACTCTAAAGTATATGCCCTACTTCATGTGATTAAGGTTTGGAGGAACACGTAGGCGAGGGGCAAAGAAAAAGGAAAGGTTAACTGTAACTAACACAAAATGTTAACAGTAATTTTATTATATATGATATAATCTGCATGCTATAGTTTTCTCAGTTATTTTCAAGTGTAATGGGCATACTAAAGTAAACCGGTGCCACCGTTTTTTTTTTCCCTTCTTTTCTCTTTCTCCTTGTTCAGTTTTAAGAAATATAGGTACTGCAACATAAAAAAGGAAGGCAAGTCTGGTCAAGAAAGTATGATACAAGGAAAAGTGATGTGCTTTTTCCCATTCTTGTGTAGGGGAATGACTTGATTAAGGCCCTTGGCTAGATCTAGTAAGAAGTTTTAAGAGAAGGCAAATTAAAAAGAACACTGAATATAATAAAGCTTTCCTCTAGCAAATAAATTAATGCTTGTAGAAGCAACTCTGTATCTTGGTTCTACTGTCTCCATGGAGACAATCTGATAAAGAACAATAAAAACAGAACATCTGCCCATTGAAAGAAGGAAGCAATGTTTTCCATTTTCTGAAAGCATTCAAGTCTTTTCCCACTCTGGGAGAGCAATAAAGGTAAAACAAAACCAGAGAGCACTTAGCAAAATCACAGGCTGTACCATGCCTCTTAGCATGGATAACCATCCTTTTAGGTTATCTGACAGTGTGGCTTGTCAGTTTGAGAAGTTTTTCCTATTAGGGTAAAGCTTCACTATTTGAAGATGTACACAGCTGTGTGTTTTAGTATTAAGTTAACAGGTTTTAGAAGTGTATTGGAGATGTATTGTGTTTGTTTGAGGGCTTTCAATAAAATAAAAAGCTTTGTAAGATGTGACATAGGCTCAAATGGATATGACAAGAAACAACTGTATACGAGATCAACCTGCTAAACATTAGTGTGTGCATGTAACACAAAAGCTGGAACTAGATACTTTAAAAAGCAGTTACAAATAAAATGTGGGGATAATTTTTTAACATAATAATGCTTTCTATATGAAGATTCACTTTATTGTCATTCAACCACAACCCACACGTGCGCAGCTGAATGTAATTTCGTTCCTCCAAGCTCAACATTAACCAGCAACATTTAACATAAAAACCTTAAACATAAAAAACACAAACAGTACATGCCAACAGACCGTGCCAAAAAACTACAACCGTTGCAATACAACTCCAGCACCAAATACATTCAAGTTTTAGTCCAGCCACAAAAACATTCAGTTACTGCATCCCTGCATTCCGCTCAGCATTGCACAGAAACCAACAATCTATAAACCAATCCACAGATGTACTTCTGCAGCCAACCGCAGGCCCCAACAGTCACAACCACACCACAATCTTGTCCTCAAGTTAATAGCAACTCTAGCACCGGCACAGCTCCAAAAAAAAAATCCGTCCTTCCATCTCACCTCCATTCTGGATTCCTCCAACCCAACAATAATCCAATTTCAAAATTCATGTCGACAAACTCCACATCCGCTTCTGTCACCAATGCACCAACTCGCACCAAAGGCCCTCCTTCAAGTTCCAAAGGAAAGGAAAACTAAAACATCGGGACTCCACAGACATCACAAATACAACCGTTGGCAGCGGACACACATCCAACCAGACGAACGGCCCTACAACTCAACAAAACAGGCATGTATAACCACAAAAAGCATAAGTGCACAACGGGAGCCGGAGAGGCTGCTGCCATCACAGCGCCACCATCCTAAGCTATTATCATTAAATGTTAATGGTCTCACGGAGATATACAAAAAAGAACGTTGCGAACTATATTGAAAATGTACAGTGCAAGTTACTATGCTACAGGAGACGCATTTGGAAAGAAATGAACATGGGAATTTGATAAAGAAAGGTTTTCAGGGCTGTTATTCAGTGGAATACTTTGGACAAAGGAAAAGAGGAGTACTTATATTAATTGCAAAAGGAATTCCAATAGTAATAGAAGAAGATTAAAAAAAGACAATAATGGTAGATTTGTAGTTCTAAGGGGCTACTGGCAAGGGAGAAGAATTACACTGGTGTCTATTTATATTCTACCTAAAACTTCTATAATGGGGTTTAAGAAAATTCTGGGAGAAATAATCAGTTTTCAGCAGGGAATACTACTTCTAGGTGGGGACTGGAATTTGATTTGCAGCAGTGAAGATGTGTCTGGGGGACCCAGAAAGGAAAGTATAACAAAGGACAGTAGATGTTTAAAGAAATGTATGAAAATATCCGGCAAGGAAAATGTGAATTTGGTAGAAGGAGTTTGTAGTGAATTTGCATATTATTCCCCAAGATACAAAAACAAAGCTAGGCTAGACAGAACTTAATTTCACAGGAACATGTGCATTTAATTGAAAGTTTGATACACATCCAATAACCGTTTCAGACCATGTGCCAATAATAACTAAAATAAAAACGCAGGTTAATAAAATAAAGAGACACTGGTGCTTTCCCAACAATCTGTTGAAAACAGCAGAATTTAAGGATTGGACAGTGGAAAATATTCAGCAGTTATTAGAAAAGATAGAAATTTCTTCTGAAAATGTAGCTAGGGAGTGGGATGGATAAAATTAAAGTGGAGTTTAAAAATAGGGTGGAAATAAAAGAAGGATATGGTTAAGTAACAAGAATTATTTAGAGGGACTGACAAATGTTCAAGTATTGCAGAATATGGGGAATCTCTCAGAACAAGAGGAGGAGCAATTGCAGAATGCTGAACAGAAAACAAAGGATTACTTCCATAATATGCATGAGTTTAGAAAAATTGCTGTTAAGCAACTGTTTTTTTGTTAAGGCTACAGCACAAAAACTTTTACAGCAATAGCTCAGTCAACAGAAAGTAGAAATGGTTGTTGCCAAGCTTAGGGTGCCGACAACAAGAGATCCTGTAGCGGTACTAAAAACAATTCGGACATTTTATAGTCTGTATAAGCAGAGAAATATCTACTGCCAATCATTAGCGGACCGGAGTTCCGCTGTGGCGACACCTAACTGGGAAAAGCCGAAAGACACAACATAAGCAGAGAAATATGAAGATCAAGAAAATGTACAAATGGAAATGTTTATGGAATAATTAAATATGCCAAGGTTAGCGGTAGATGAGGCTCAATTACTGACAGTTATGAGTGGAGGAGATGAGATAAAAATGGTGATGAAGCTAGGAGGGGAAAACTGATAAAGATCTGGAAGGTTTCGCTTAACTGCATTTTAAGAGCAGGAGAAGCAACAACATCCTGGAAGAAAGTGATGGTGGCTGTAATACCTAGAGAGGGTTTAGACCCATCAGACCCAGCTTCACACAGGCCCATTTCAATTCTAAACCAGGATTATAAAAAGTGTTTATGTCTATAATGGCTAAAAGAATACAAAAAATGGAGAGAAACCAAACAGAGGACTTAAGTAATTTATTAAGCACTTTAGTCTCAAAATAGAGAGAGACTTCATCAGAACAAGTACAACACATAAAACATTTAAATAGTGTCTAGACATTTAGTGATTGGTTAATTACCACTCCTACTTCCTGCTAAACTTGAATTGACCTTGTATTTTCTTATAAAGTGTCAGTAGTTTTTTTTTTTAATTAAAATAAAATAAATAAAAACTTATACAAAGATGTAAGCTCTTAGTGTATATGTAGGTACTTAGGTCATTCCTTTTTCAAACAAGTCTGCACGAGTTTCAGTTAACACCACATCACTGTAGTTACACACCTTATTCTTGCTTACAACAGAGACTTTTATGACATCAAAAATATTGCTGAGAAGAACTGAACAATTATAAAACCAATTTATACTACATTAATATATTGGGGACAGTTCCATCTATTGTACACAAAATAGACACTTGTTTGGAAAGTCTACTGGAAAGGATGGCGTATAGAATTCCAGAGGGAAAATGATAAAATGTGGGAGTTGTAATCAATGCAAACGCATTCTAGAAACCAACTGTGTTAAGACAGGCAGTTCTGGTGTGATCAAACTAATGAAGAAATATTGTTGTAGTTCTAAACTAGTAGTGTATTTAGCTTTATGTCAATCCTGTAAATGTTTTTATATCGGAAAAACTAAGTGAAGCTTCAGGAGAGAATTTACCAACATTACTATGATATAGGAAAAAAGGATTTCAAGAATGCCCTATTTAGACATATCAGTTAACACAGTGACCACGTAGAGGTGAGACAAAGAGGGGGATCCAGAGATAACCACCTTGAATTCAAAGAAATGCAATGGCAACTTAGAACTGATGCTACAACCTTTCCAGGTCTTAACGACAGTCTAGCTATTAGACGTGTTTTAAAGTTAAAGGCTGCCTTTCTTTTATAGATGTTACACAACTAAAAACCAGTGTTTTGTATGGCGAAGAACTCTGCTACATGAATTATCATTTATATGGCACGAGAATTTAATGTAATATTAACTTAGGACATGTATACAGTTACTAAAGACCTTTGATTAATATTGTAAGTCTGAAAATGTTTTTAATGGATGTCAATTTGTGTAGATTTTATTTACTCCTATGCTGCTTGGGGCTTAAAACAGATATTTAATGTATAAAAGGTACACAGTATTATTTTTTGTGTTTATTTCAGATTTACATACATTGCTGAGAGAACATATATGGGTGTACGCACACATATAAGAATATAAATACATGTGTATACATATACACCAAGAGCTTACAACTCTGTATACATTTTTATTTTATTTTTACAAAAAAATACTGGCACTTTAATAAAATACAAGGTCAATTCAAGTTTAGCAGGAAGTAACAGTAGTGTTGTTAATTAACTAACCAATCACTGAATGTCTAGACACTATTTAAATGTTTTATGTTGCTCTGATGAAGTCTCGCTTTACTTTGAGACAAAAGTGCTTAATAAATTACTTATACAATTACTTATATATAGTCCTCGGTTTGGTTTCTCTCAGTTTTTTTTCCTCTGGTTTTACAGTGTTACATAGTTTGTCCTGATGGCTAAAAGAACGTCAAAGGTGATAATAAAATTAATAGCTATGGATCAATGTGGTTTTGTGGAGGGGAGGAAAACATTTGACAACATTATTGATCCACAGGTTAGTTGAACTTAAAAGCAAGGTATTTAAATTATAATGCCCCATTTCTCTTCAGTGTTTTTCCAATATTGTACATAGATGCACAAGACTTCTAGCTCTATAAGTTTCTTTCTATTCCTCCACTTCCCTCATTTCAGCAATAAAACTAAATTAAGTTTCTTTATCCTTCATGGACACCTTCACAAGACACTGCTCCAGATACAACTCTACCAATGTCCTGATAAACACAAGGATATCCTCCACATCTCTGGAATCCATTCTTCTTTCCCCACTCTCCCAACATCTTAATGATATTCATCACGATCTTTCATACTTCACTGTATGATTCATCCTATGGGTAATCAAAATCCAAAAATCTTTTCCTCGTCTTTCTAAGGAGCACACCTTTAAATGTGTTTATTATTCAATGGGCCATTTCCCTCACCATAAAATCAAAGTGCATTAACAAAATTCTTTGCTTCATTATGTCCTGGCTGCCACCTGTCATCTCAACCAGCAAGTCACGTTTGATGTAACTATAGAGTATGATCCCTACAACCACCAGGTCACTCTTCACTCCACTTTTTACTAGTGTACCTCTTTTCAATTTCATTACAACTACCATGGTTCTACTTACAGTCAGGAAGCAATGTTCCTATCTATTTACATCACGACTGTGGCTCTGCTCTTAAACTCCAAGGTTCCCACAACCTCCTTTCAGTGATGCAAAGTACAAATTAACTTAAAAATATCTGTTGACCTCAATATTGTTCAGAACCCTTAATCATCATGCAGCACCAATAACTTTACAAAAGACCTCCACTGTAAATGTTCCTCAACCTTCAGAACTATCATGTCTACACAATGAACAAACAAAACTTCAGAAGCAAACCATGTAACGTTGGAAAAGTAACACTGTACATATGAATTCCACAGTTTCAGAGTACAGTAGTGTTACATACTTGTGAACAAATCACTTGTGTTTTTTTCTGCATTCAATGGACAAAAGCAAATAATTTTAAACCTACTGAAAAGGAACATTTAACTTCATAACATTCCACGTGAACACACTAAATACAGTCAACAGCATTTAATACAAACTGTGACACACACACTGCATGTCAGGAAGCTCAAATAACATACACAACTTTTTGTGCTAGTTTACTTTAGTCACCTCTGATAAGGACATGCTGACTACAGGGGTGATAGCCAGCTCAGACAAGAGTCCCATTCAGTGACATGTTAACAGCTCACCATCATTCCACTTCAGGGAAAATGGATGGGAGTTTACAATCCATGAAATGCATACAAACTACAGACGTGTAAGAGTCAAACAGAAAACATTGGATTTCTCATTTGTAATTAATCTTCACGAAGACAAAGTTATCCAATTAAACCAGAAGCATACTGTAAAAATCACAAAAAGGAAGGAGATCAACTTTACTACAAAGCAAAGCAAAGAAAACCAAGGCCACTTCAAAAGTGAGAACATTTTTTTTATCAAAAAGTGCAGACATATTGTGTAAAAATTGAGGAGTTCAGTACATGCTAAAGCATGCATTACCTCTCAAGTGTCCAAATTTTCACAG
>NC_056734.1:623910445-623937687 GCF_019279795.1 Protopterus annectens
CTCCTCCTCCTCTTCTTGCTAACCAATGTCATCCTACAAACCACTATCCTATGCTGCCTAACTACACTTTCCCCGGTCACCACTTTCCAGTCTCCAATCTCCATCAAACTGGCCCTCCTACATAAAGATATAATCCACCTGTGTGCATCTTCCTCAACTCTTGTATGTCACCCTATGCTCCTCCCTCCTGTTAAAATATGTATTCACCACAGCCATGTCCATCCTTAGATGGATAACTATAGATATACAGGCATACATATGTGTATATATATATATATATATATATATATATATTTTTTTTTTTTTATTACACACACACACACACACACACACACACACACACACACACACACACACACACAATGTACAGATTTTTAAGTCTGCTTTGGAATGCCCCTTTTTATCCCATCATCCTGACAAATCACTTCCCTGGTCTTCTTTACATCAGTTTGTCCTTACTCTGCAGTAATCTACACATCATTTATGCATCTAAGACTGCAGACCTGCAGGGTGCTTGAAAAACAGGCGGTACAGTACAGCTGTCACTTTTTTTTTTCAATGTATGACATCTTTCTGTGGTGCAAGCCATGTCCTCCAATGCACTGTATTCATTCCCTCATATGCATGCTGCAGTCAGCCAACAGTAACACTTCATTCATTCATGGCAGGCTTCACAAACAGGAAGTGAATGAGGCGAACAATGACAGGTCTCCAAATCAATCCGGATTGAAAAAGCAGTCTAGAAACTCAATCCTTCTGAACCATTCATCAAGCTACAGTTCTTCTGCAAATGTTAGTGTTGAGCTCTATGGATAAACTGTTTTGTGCAACACAGGGCTAGCTAGCCATTTCTGCTCCTACTCCACCCCTCCCCAAAACAATTAAAAATCACCATAGTGAGAAAGTGTACTTGCAATAAGATCACATCTCAAGTTGCTTCAAACATGTCCCAATATAAAATGACAAATGTATCTATTACTGCAACATAAAATACTTTTACATAATCGATATATCTGTTCCACTGTACAGTTAGACAGAGAATGCAATTTCTCAAAAAATAACTCTAGCATATGTCGTACATGGCTCCTCTTGCCCCACCCCCAATAATTCAGTATGTCAAAACAACCCTGATTAGTACAATATCTGTCATACAAGGACAGGGAAGGTAAATGCAGTAGCTAGGCTTTTAATGGTCTTCCAGCTCCACTGTCCAGTATACATATACGAATCAATGACTCTTGATGCCTCAATGATTATGTTTCAGCATATGAAAATTGCCCTGAATACTACAGCATGAGTTCATTTTTGGAGAAAAAACTCCGAATACTCCCAACTAGCAAAAATAAATATTTCAGCAGGAGAGAACTGCCCTCCTTCCTGCAAAAAAGCAATATATACTCGAGAAGCACTTTTAAGGACCTAACGCAACTTTTTAATTCTTACCCTTGCTGTTATAATGACGCAAGCAGACGTTATTCAGGGCAGTTTGTGTTGACATGTATTAAGAGTCACCAATGATCACCCTTACCAAAGCCATTCACCTAGACTCAGGTCACGCTTGAGCGCTCAGCTTATTTTATGAAAGCAGGTAGAACCGTCAAAAAATGATGGAACTTTACTTTGCCAAGCTGGACTGCCTGAAGAACCAAACTTTTAAATGAGATAAGTACTGAATACCAACATAGGCTTTTCAGACATAATAAATTCAAAAGACAAATCCCAAACCCAAGGTGCAACAATGTTGACATTCAACAGACTCGAACCCTCAAGTACAGAGGAATGACTCTGTAATTCTGCTGGTAACGCAGTGCACAGATCTTACTACTCCGTTACGTCTATAGCACTTGTCTGTATAACATAAGACGCTCTGCTCATTTACTCACAGGATTCCTGAGCAGGAGGTGCACACGAAGGATCCCACAGTCATGTTCGCATACGTCGGGCCGCGCTGGTCACAGTCAAAGCACTTTCTGTTGTGCGGTAGGCTTGTCATCTCCCGTAGCATCTTCAGGTGTTTCTCCTCTTGTTTTCTCTTGGCACTTGCCGCCATGGTTAAAGAAACACAATTCTTGTTGTAGGGAAAGGATAAGAGAATGTAAAATAAATGGCAAAAGAAAATAAAGTGAGAGAGACGAGACCGGGAATGTCACGACTCGACTAATACAGTAAGTGGGACACACTTGGAGACAGGCACACAGTGTACAGGCACCAAGGCTTGAAAAAGTCAAAACCGGAATTCACCCAACATTTTCCAACAATAACGACCCCTCAACACTGCAACAAGAGAAGAGGTAGTTCGAGTTTCCTGATATACAAATACTAAACTGGATTTTATAGCCCCATCTTTCGTCTAGGAGGTGCAACAAACACATAAATGTCGATATGTTAAAAGGACGTCATGGGTTGGGTTAGGTACGTCTTGATGCCCATGTTAGGTGGGGGTGCGCAAAAAAAAAGGGGGGGTAGGTACTATGATGTCGTTTAAAACCACCGCTGCTTCAGCAGTAGCCACAGAGCATTGTTTCTCGGACGCTTCACAGTCATCCTCCTTCGGCTCTCTTTCTGATTATTTTTGTACTGTTGATTTGTAGTCGTGCCTGCTGCACATCTGAATTCATGTAAAATTTATACTAAACAGTTAAACTGTGTTCGTGCACAACATTTTCAGATTTGTTTGACCTTCCCTCGATAAAGGTTCTGTCAGTCCTCCACAGGGAAGCACTAACTGAGAACTATTTTGTATAAATAGAGAATTTTGAACCATGCTTAATCACAGAGTTAGTTAACTGAAAGTGGCCTTAAGCTTCAGTTGGTAAACGGAATATCAAGACATGGCACCCAGTCTTTTGTTTGTGCACATTTCCATGGGTGCAGTCAAATATACATACTGTAAACTATACTATCTTGGACATTAAATGGGTAAAGCAGGGCTAATTGATGTATATTGTTAGAAATAAACACTGCCACTCATTCATTAAGATTTTTAAAAGAAATCCATGGCAAATCATACTGATTCACCAAAAAAAACGTATTAATATAATTATAAAGATATGTTAACTATGCTGTGAGACTCCTAGATGAAATTATTAGTAAGTGTTCTACATTTTGGCCATTTGTTCCACATTATGAAAGGCAGTTTAGAGATGGAAGGTTGACACCTGTGGATATGTATCTTGACAGAAAATTTTCACAGTGCATGGTATGGCTCCACGAGTCTATAATATAGCAAAGCTAAAACCTATTACAAGTGCAGAGGCAAACACTGTAGTTTATACATGCAAATAGGACAAACAAAATGTCATGCTTGTGGTAGAGTGAAACAAATAGTAAGTGTGTGTAATACTAAAAAAAGACTTTTTAAAAGGCTGTATAAAATGATTCGAACACGAAGAAGTATAAATGTTTAGGTTCTTAAATTATAAAACAGAAGACAAGGACAAGGTTATGTGCTGCAAACTCACTGATTTTACTTTTTCAGATTAGCAACAATGTAGAAAACCAGACCATATGATTTTGTACAACTTGCTGCTATTAAGCTGTAAAAGTGCTAAAGAAACAGTACCATATATTGCATCACCCTGTTCTCAGAAACAAAAAAAAATAGTATTTTTGAGATATGCACTTGCAATAATATCGATTAATGTATGCTGTTTTATTATTTCATTTTTTTCATTTATATAACTCATCAGCAACTAATATATAAATATAAAATTTCAATCCACATTTTCCCTCTGAGTCATCAACACATATTAAAATCTAAACCAAACACCATAAGCGTGATCCCCTAATGGCAATAAAACGCTGGATACATCCAATGTTCAAAACACGATAATACAGTCATATAAGTCAAATAAAGCTTTTATTCCACAACAGAGTGAGCGCTTTCACCATAAGGCTTCTTCAGACTCTTATTACAGATTAGAAAATTAGACTAACTTAAAAACCCCTCCATGACTTGTTATTGGTTGTTGAGCTCAAACTTGTCACATGGTATACTTTAAAAATGATAAATACATAAAATTATATATAGACTATTTAAAACCACAACATCTTACAGAGCTGCAATATTAAAAACTAATACTCTTAATACAAATATATATCCAAAAATAATTATATAAATAATAACACATTCCACAACAGTACGAACTACTGACATGTACTATGAATGGCTCGAGTCCCTTGGAGCAGACAAACATCACATTGCTTACTAAAGAAGAAGAAAAATCAGATTATATAACCCACTGATACCAAAAAATATTCATTTAGCTACTGATATGTGGCAACCTATGACATACCAATAATTAAATGTGAACGAGAAATAGAAAGATAAAAGGTAATATGGTGGACAATACTATATAACAACTACATTCTGTGAACAGAAAATGTGTGTGCTCTTGTAGACAGCAAAAACTGTTCAACACACAGTTCTCATTTTTACAAGGCAAAAATACTAGAGGAACACTCCAAATGGAGCACCTCTTACACATCCATATTTACACTGGTAAAAACATACCTCACACTACAAAAGGTGAGACTACCATACTCTACGTAGTCTTCTACTCTTCAAGAAAGGCTTGATCTGTACCTTATCATTGAGACCAGGTGGTGTGTCTGATCTCAATCTAATAATCCACCTGGTTTCATGTTCTAAAGTTCGGTTGATCAAGTCCCCTCCTCTAAAACCCTGTGAGACATTTTGAATGACACAGAACCTAAAAGTGTTGTTAAATGGTTAAATGGTTAAAATCCATAAGCAAATTAGTATCACCGGTCACACAAACTTTAAATCTCTCCATAACGCTGCTAGTCCGTTCCAGGACAGAAGGAACGTACGGTAACTCAATGTTGAAGTTATTTTCGTTCGCCATTCTCACTTCCTGCTGCACTGACAAGTAAATACCATAAATACACAATCCCAACGCAGTGCAGCACTTGGTAGAGACGAGGATTCACGCAAAAATATGTAAATGTAAACCAAACACCATAAGCGTGATCCCCTAATGGCAATAAAACGCTGGATACATCCAATGTTCAAAACACAATAATACAGTCATATAAGTCAAATAAAGCTTTTATTCCACAACAGAGTGAGCGCTTTCGCCATAAGGCTTCTTCAGACTCTTATTACAGATTAGAAAATTAGACTAACTTAAAAACCCCTCCATGACTTGTTATTGGTTGTTATACAGAACAGGATTACAGAGAATAGGAACACTGTACCTTGTGGTGGATGTAATCAATGTGGCTTCATTAATAAAGAGATGACTTTCAAGCATCCTACCACAGGACGTATATTTAATTTTAGTACTAACACGAGCTGTGGAAGTAAAAACGTGGTTTATATTGCCACTTGTAATTCATGCACTGCTTACTATATAGGGAAGACTAACCGAGCACTCAAGGAACGTATTAGGGAGCACATCTACCACATTAGAGTGGGTTCGGATGTTAATGCTTTGGCCAGGCATAATAAGTTGGCAGGAACACTTCACACTTTTAGGTTCTGTGTCATTCAAAATGTCTCACAGGGTTTTAGAGGAGGGGACTTGATCAACCGAACTTTAGAACATGAAACCAGGTGGATTATTAGATTGAGATCAGACACACCACCTGGTCTCAATGATAAGGTACAGATCAAGCCTTTCTTGAAGAGTAGAAGACTACATAGAGTATGGTAGTCTCACCTTTTGTAGTGTGAGGTATGTTTTTACCAGTGTAAATATGGATGTATAAGAGGTGCTCCATTTGGAGTGTTCCTCTAGTATTTTTGCCTTGTAAAAATGAGAACTGTGTGTTGAACAGTTTTTGCTGTCTACAAGAGCACACACATTTTCTGTTCACAGAATGTAGTTGTTATATAGTATTGTCCACCATATTACCTTTTATCTTTCTATTTCTCGTTCACATTTAATTATTGGTATGTCATAGGTTGCCACATATCAGTAGCTAAATGAATATTTTTTGGTATCAGTGGGTTATATAATCTGATTTTTCTTCTTCTTTAGTAAGCAATGTGATGTTTGTCTGCTCCAAGGGACTCGAGCCATTCATAGTACATGTCAGTAGTTCGTACTGTTGTGGAATGTGTTATTATTTATATAATTATTTTTGGATATATATTTGTATTAAGAGTATTAGTTTTTAATATTGCAGCTCTGTAAGATGTTGTGGTTTTAAATAGTCTATATATAATTTTATGTATTTATCATTTTTAAAGTATACCATGTGACAAGTTTGAGCTCAACAACCAATAACAAGTCATGGAGGGGTTTTTAAGTTAGTCTAATTTTCTAATCTGTAATAAGAGTCTGAAGAAGCCTTATGGCGAAAGCGCTCACTCTGTTGTGGAATAAAAGCTTTATTTGACTTATATGACTGTATTATCGTGTTTTGAACATTGGATGTATCCAGCGTTTTATTGCCATTAGGGGATCACGCTTATGGTGTTTGGTTTACATTTACATATTTTTGTGTGAATCCTCGTCTCTACCAAGTGCTGCACTGCGTTGGGATTGTGTACATATTAAAATCTGTCCCCAATAAGAAGTTCATGATGCAATAATGTGAAGTCCCAGTACTTTGAAAAATAAACTGTTATTCAATCAGAATAACATCAAAATTCTAAAACTCACTGCTATATTTTCAAAGATTTTATAGGGGAGCATTCCTCCTCTTCTTGTACCCCCTCATGTAAGGGTTTGTGCCTCCCACATACATGCTACTTAAATATATTACTGTAAAAATTGATAATACTGTACTGTACCATAATTAGCTGAAAACACTGTAATGAGACTGAGAACAAAAGTCTTTATCTGTTAATTACCCAAACTCATGCTGAACAGCTGCCAGTCTCTCCTTTATGGACCAAGTCTTGTGTACTTTCCAGAATGAATTTTCCAAACACTGTAGCTCATTTAATACAACTTTATTAGATGTTCACAATATCCAAATACTGTCTTCATTAACAGTGTTGATAAACAATTAGTGTTCAAAGTTACTGCACATCATATTCTGATTGTCCTGAACAATGTAAACTAATATAGTCTTTATTTGACCTGTCTTCTGTACTCATGCTTCAGTGTCTGTAATATTTTCTGAAGTAACAGATCAAATGAGCTCACTAACCTTAACTGAACTGCTATCCTGAACACAACATATTATATTGCTTCAGTCCAGTAATTTTCCTTATTTACTCTTCCTAAGCTTGGTCTCAGGCTTTGTCTTGTATGTGCTTTATTTAACATTCCATTAAGGAACATTCTGTAGCTGGCAAGATTGTATCTTTCCCTTGAGAAAAGAACATTATGTATTTCTGTATTTTTACACACTTTATGCTTATCTTTCCTTTCTAGTAAACTGTCTCTCATACTTGACCAGCAAGTTTATTTTTATTTCTGCTTAACTGTCTTTTATGCAAAAATGAAACACAGTTTTACCCTTTAGCCTGTCTAATGTCTAATAACTACTTTAAAATGCAAGTCCCTAGTTTAACAGTTGCCTCTGAGGTCCCTAATGAAAGTATACAGGGATCTACTTCTGTAGTTACCTTACATTTATATTGCTAACTATTGGAGTTGGGAGGGTGACCTAATGGGGAAGGTGTTTGCCTTACAAACACAAGGTGCAGGGTTTGAGTCTCACAAGGGATAATTGGTTAGGCTTACAATGGCCTGCAAGGGCAGTTAGCTTAGTACTAATCTATGAATCTATTGTATACAGCTTTAGGCTACCTGACTCATAATTTGAAAATTAAAAAATATTTTTTTATTTTGTAAACCTACAATTTTAATTATGACCACTAGGTGCCACTTGGGCATTTATGGCCTGGTTGGATTGAAGTCTCTTAACTTTATGATTTGATTTTTATATTACTTAGATTTATAATCTTTAGAGTCTTTAAGTCTAAGTTTTGATGTATGAGTGATATATTTAAAACCTGTACATTATTCTGAAAATGAGTGTCTTTTAAAGGAAAACAACAGGATGTTAAAGCAGATTCCCCAACCTGCTGACTCTTCCAGTCCCTGTTCTTTGATAAAGCTTAAAAAAAAATCACCCTTGCAGCTTTAAAAAATAACCCACTCAACTGTTTTCCATGTTCTGCTTCCTAGCTTTTTATACTGTTTTTGTTTCACTTTGCAAACCAACTTGAAAAACCTGTAGCTGGCTCTGAAATTATGATGTCACATCTGCCATCTGCTCTTGCTCTAGCTATCGGGATGTTTCCTCCCCCAAAGTGATGTAATCCCCGCCTGATTTGCATGCTGTATAGAAGAGCCAGTGTTCCTCCCACATTGTGATGTCAGACCTGCCTTACACAGCCCACTCAGCCTAATAAAACTCATGTGGTGTGTGGAACTCCTTTTCATTGTACGTGTATCCTGTCGACTGCATTTGTTTGAGGGACTGCTGAAAAGTTTGGATTGCCTGCATTGTCTTCTGCATTTTTTGCTTCATTGGTAAGATGAGTCTTCCTAGTGAATTAAAAATGTAATTCTACACACAGCCCCTGTTTGAATGCACTTCTAGCCCTATTTTGTGCTGCCTGATATAGTTTATGCTTCTGTTTGCCACATGGTTCAGTAGTGTATGCTGCTGCCAACTATCTAGATTAGCCTTCTGTTGTATTTGCTTGCTGCTTATATATAATTATATGTATTTTGTATATTATTATTGTATTATGGTTATACATTTTATTTGATACTGCTGGTTCTCGGTTAATTATCTAGTCATTGTGTTCCCATGTGTGAATGCTGCCTTCTGTTTTAGTCGGGTCCCATGCTGCATTCGGCTTGGTATTATCTGCATTTATCTTCGTTACTGATACTCAGAATGAGCCGTCTTTTCTTTTTTTTTTTTATGCAAGTGTTGGTTTATAGTGATAGCTTGTATATTTATCACTACTGCTGCTCGTTTGTTTTTTCTAATTTTAGCATGTTATTAATGCTCATTTCGGCATGTGTGTGTGCCGTGCTCATTTATATATATATATTTTTTTCTTCTGCACGTTAGTGTTTCATGCAGCCGTTTTAAAGGTTAGAGGGAGTTGGACTGCAATTGCGACATTCTCTCGTCGGCAAGTATCATGTTTACATGCCCTTGTTTTGCTGTGTATGCTGTGGGCCATGTTTGTGTGTGCCGATATCCTCTACATTTTTGAAGAGACCCCTCACCCCAAAGAAAGTTTCTCTTTCATGGTATATTCTGAACCAAGTTAGGTACTGCTGTAGATATTTTAGCTCTGTGAGCTGTTCTTGGTATTGTAACACATAACACTTCTATTTAAAAAATCTGATGAAGTGTAATGTTGGTGTAGGTCTGAAACTGTTCTAACTGAAACCTCCGAGGTCCGGAAGAGGATGTTCATTGTGTTTCACTGTTGCAGTCATTACTCTTGGGTTATCCTGCTGGCAGGCTACCCGCAGTCGGCCTGAATTCCAAAGTCTTGGTCCGGCGTTGGTTGCTGTCGCCTCTTCCCTGACGTCAGTGCGCCAGGGGTATAAAAGATACGGCTGACGCCATTTTTTCCAGTATTCCTTGCCGCGCAGTGCCCGAAGCGGAAGCAGTTTGCAAGTGCCAGTCGGCCGACTCCTGAGATTTTCGTGTTCAAATTTCAGATCCGAAGTCTTCATTTAAAGCTAAGTACCCATGGGAAACTTTTTCTTGCTCCAGACCGATGTCAGAAAAAGTTAATAATTGTATTTCTTGTGGGAAGCAAATACCTCATAAGGACTTTCATTCTTATTGTATTCCTTGCCTAGGCCCTGATCACGACGTTGCTAATTGCAGGTTTTGTGCTAGATTTAACCAACGCACTATTAAGCGTCGGTACGATTTTGCATTTCATTACTTTGGCCGAAGATTTAATTACACGATGTCGTCGGATATCCATCAGGCTACCACAATTCACAAGAAAAGCAAGGAAAAGGACAGGCATCTGAGGTCCAAAACTGACGACAAGGCTTCTTCTAAGCCAGTCGCCGGTTCTCAGTGAGGCGCTTTCGCAGCCCCTGACACACGCTACCTCAGAGCCGCAGGCCGCTTCCGACTCCCACATGGAGCAGACTAGGCCGCTGGAAACTCAAGGTATTGGACACTTGGAAAATATTCCCTCAGATGGGTCCAGAGCCGCTGAGCAGGCATCGGCTTCTGAGGGTGTTTTCAGACCTACACAGTTATATGTAAAACCAACTATAGCTTCAAAGGCAAAGACTAAAGCACCACTAAAGACAAAGAAACAAGTGCAGCAAGCCCATGGACAGGCCTCCATGCCTAAAAAACAGATGCTCAAAATGGCCGAAGACCTAATTACTTTGATCAGGGGTTCCCATCCCCCTCCTGATAAGAGGCCTAGGCAAGAGACAGAATATGAATCTTCAGATCAGGTTTCCATTTCCTCTTACCCCTCTTCTGAACAGGAATACTCTCTTCCTCCCTATGAGGACTCTGCTGCTGAAGAATCTATCCCTTCAGCCTCTCCTCCTGAGGATTATTCTTTGGGGAAACCCTGCATACCATGAGGGAGCACTTCCACTGGGAGAGCCAAGACTACTCAGAATCTAAGAAAAGGCTCAGAGACTTTCTTTTACTACCTCAGCACAGGCCTCTTGCTATCCCCCTGTTTTAGACATTGTAGTTGATGTATATTCAGAGTCCAGCTTGTCTCCTGACTCCTTACCCTCCTGACTCTTTACCCCTGCACCTGTTAAGCCAGACAGATACTACAGGGTTCAAGATTCACATAAATAAAAACCCTGCTGCTGACCCAGAAACTATTTCTCAGGGTCCCAAAGGGGTCAAGGCTTCCACTGCAAAAACCCTATCCCTCTGATAGGGATTCAAGGGCACTGGACAGATGGGGAAAAAGGTTTACACTTCTGCTACCTTGGCTGTGAGGGCTTTAAATTGTCAATTTCATATGCTTAAATATCAGCAATACTTAATGTCACTGCTTAAACAGAAAATATTAACAAATTCTGAATGTGCAGAAAACAAGGAAATGCAGGATTTATTGCATGCAACTGAACAAGTGGGAAGGCATACTTTGCAATGTGGTTTTGATTCTCTGGAGGCCTCTTGTAGGGCTGCTGTTACGGGTTCTGTCATTAGGAGGCATGCTTGGTTAAAGGAAGAGAATCTGCTTGATCATGTTAAAGCAAAATCATTAGATGCTCCATTACAGCATGATACTTTGTTTGGTGTTAAAGCAGAAGAGGTGTTGAAGAAAATGGAGGACAAAGCAAAATCTATGCAGACAGTTAAGGATTTCTTACAGGTGCAGCCACCTAGATTTAGCAGGAACTGGCCCACAAATAACTGGTCCTTTCCAGTGTCAGACAGGCCACAAAGAGGCAGATACAGATGCCCCAGAGGCAGACCCCAGCCTCAAGGTTCATACAGGCCTAAACAATGGGGTGCTTCTACCTCCAAAAGCGGAGAAGACAAATCACAGCCATACAGGAAACAGTCCCAATGACTTTCCTCTGCCAGCACCAAGCACTTATCTTTTGGCAGCCCCCTTAGGGGGGAAAACTAGCACTTTTTTCACAAAATTGGCACATAATCACCCAGGACAAATGGGTCTTGAATATAGTGTCTCAGGGCTACAGGTTCCACTTTCACACCCTGCCAAGGGCAAAAGGTATGCCAGACCTGCCACACAATCAATGGGCAGAGGCACAAAAGCAAGTTTCATCCCTCATGGACATGAGGGCCATTCAGCGAGTACCACAGCAAGAGCAGGGACAAGGATTTTATTCGAGACTTCTCTTGGTACCCAGAAAGGACAAAGCCTGGAGACCAATACTGGACCTGTCTATTCTAAACACATTTCTGGACATTCCAAAATTCAAAATGTTGACTCTGCAGCAGCTTCTGCCCATGCTGGGCAAGAAGGCTTGGCTTGTAACTTTGGACCTAAAAGAGGCATACCTGCATGTCCCAGTCAGACAATCTTGCAGAAGATACCTCAGATTCATAGCTGGCTCAGTGCACTACCAATTCTCTGCACTGCCCTTTGGCTTATCTACTGTGCCCAGGGTCTTCACAAAATGCCTGGCACCAGTAATTGCATTTTGCAGACAAAGAGGAATTCAAATATGTCCTTACTTGGATGACTGCCTTATTCAAGCAGAGAACAACGACATTCTACTAAAGCATCTGGCATTTGTAAAAAGATTACTAATTTGCCTAGGGTACACAGTAAACGAAAAGAAATCAAAACTAGTACCCTCTCAAGAGATAATATTCCTGGGTGCAAGCTTAAATACAACTGCCCAGATGGCTTATCTCACGCCAGACAAACAAAGGCAACTGACTTCTTCAAAATGTTGGCAACAAAGACCCAGTTATCTGCAAGAAAAATTCTGCAGCCTTTGGGCATCATGACATCCTGCATTCTGCTAATTCCATATGCCAGACTGCATATGAGGAAACTACAATGGTATCTAAAAAGTGTTTGGACTCAACATTGCCACAGCCTGGAAACATTAATTACTCTCATTCCCTGCCTGCAACAGGAGTTTTGATGGTGGGCACAGGCCTGTCACCACAACAAGGGACAGCCATTCACTTTACCCACAGCCAGGCAGACACTAACAACGGATGCATCAAATTATGCCTGGGGGCCCCACATGGCAGAAAAATGTATTCAGGGCACATGGCCCGCAAGCCAGATGCATCTTCATATCAATCAAAAACAGATGCTAGCTGTTCAAAATGCCCTGACAGCTTTCAAGGATCTACTTCATCCAGGACAACTACTGATAAAGATGGACAATACTACAGTCATGAGGTACATAAAAGCAGGGAGGCACACATTCCTACCCCCTCTGCAGACAAGCCATGACTTTGTGAGACACAGCATTGACTTATCAAGTTCACCTGCAAGCACAATTCCTGCCAGGAAAGATAAATACTGTGGCAGACGAACTAAGCAGAAACCTCATGGATCCCCACGAGTGGAAACTGGATCCACAAGTCTTCAGCATGATAACAAGGAAATGGGGATGCCCAGACATAGATCTATTTGCCTCCCCTCACAACTGCCAACTACAGAGATTCTGCACAAGGACTTATCACAAGCAAACATGGAAAGTGGATGCCTTACCCTTCAGCTGGAAAAACTTAACCGTATATGCCTTTCCTCCACTGCCTCTCCTCCCCAAGGTACTCCTAGAGGTCAGACAAGAGAAGCCAAAAATGATACTGATTGCCCCAGACTGGCCACGCCAGCACTGGTACCCAATCCTAAAGAACTTGTCTCAAGGTCCAGCCTGGACATTGCCTCAGATTTCTCACTTACTGACCCAACAAAACAATCAGATCCTGCACAGCCAACTCAGGACCTTAAATCTGGCAGCATGGCGGATAATGTAGCCATTCAGAACACTCCTCTCTCCAAAGCTGTGATGGATGTTATTTTGGAGGCCAGGAGGCCCAGTACCAGAAAATCTTATGCAGAAAATGGAAGAGATTCTGTGCTTGGAACCAGGCACAAGGAATTGACACGTTTGTTCCAAACATTCCTCAGATTTTACAATACTTAACTGAGATGCTGGACAGAGGCCTATCCTTTTCATCAATTAAGATCCATGCCTCTGCCATTTCAGCCCATTACAATATATAACCACCTATCTTTTCTCATTCTTTAATAAGGCAGTACCTCAGAGGGGCCAAAACATAAGACCTCCAAGGAGAGCACCGATACCTGCATGGGACCTCAATTATGTCTTGGAAAAACTCACACTGCCTCCTTTTGAGCCAGCCTCAACAGCTGATATAAAATTCTTATCCTGGAAAACAGCTCTGCTCCTAGCAATAACCTCTGCATGATGAGTCTTGGAGTTACAGGCACTTATGGCTGTGGAACCTTTTATCATTTTCCATCCAGACAGGGTTTCTCTGAGGACAAACCCGAGATTTATACCTAAGGTGGTGTCCAGTGTGGCCCTTAACCAAACCATTCACTTGCCTACCTTTTATCCAAACCCACAGAACAAGGGGGAGAGACTTCTGCATTCTTTGGACATACACAGACAGCTATGCTTCTACTTGGACAGAGCTAAAGCTTTCAGAAAGACTGAGCAACTTTTAGTGGCATATGCTGCAGGATCACAAGGAAAGGCTATCTCAAAACAGACCATTTCAAAATGGATAGGCCATTGCATTCATTTCTGCTATTCACAACATGGCAAATCAGTGCCTAAGGACATTAGGCCACATTCAACCAGAGCAGCAGCCTTCCTCAGAGGAGTACCAACCAAAGACATCTTAGAGGCTGCAACTTGGAGTTCGGTGCACACCTTTACAAAGCACTACCACTTACCTCTCTACTCTAAATCTAGAGCAGGCTTTGCCACTGCAGTTCTGCGGGGCCTCGTAGCCTCTCCTAATCCTATTTAGCCCCAGCCACACATCCTCAGCTTTGGGATTCAGCCCAAGAGTAATGACTGCAACAGTGAAACACGATGAACATCGTACAGTTGTGTACCTACCATAAATGTAGATGTTCGAGTGTATTCACTGTTGCAGTCCAGGTTACCCTCCCACCATCCCCCTTTGTTTTGCTGGGTCTTATCTGTACTTCTCTATTCTATACAACCTATGTGGTGTATTTGCTTGTAGATGAAGGAAATGATTACCTTAGTGCATGCATGTTTATTGGCATAATTTTTAGCCTACCCTTGGGGGGCACCTGACATCTGGGGCAAGAAAAACTGAAGAAAATGGCGTTGGCTGCATCTTTTATACCCCTGGCGCACTGACGTCAGGGAAGAGGTGACAGCAACTGACGCTGGACCAAGACTTTGCAATTCAGGACGACTGCGGGTAGCCTGCCAGCAGGATAACCCAAGAGTAATGACTGCAGCAGTGAATACACTCTAACATCTACATTTATGGTAGGTACACAACTGTACTTTCTGCTGAGTCAGCGTAGCAGGAGCATTCTTTATGAATGGAGAATACTATATCATTTCATCAGCGGCACGCATTTGTTTCCACTTATATGTATTATTAGCATTGATATTTTGCAATAACACTGGTCTTGTACAAACTGACCGTTCGCTCAGGTCTGCTAGATTGTCTTACTGTAACACATCAGTAGCTTTAGTGGTGTTAATTGTACCGTGCCAGATTTTTCAGTTATGGACATTGAAATTGCTTTATCAGCATAGGCAGTATGATTAGATACTAACTTGATTTCAGGGCTGTATGGTTTAATCTTGCTCCTTGTTTAGCTTTATAACGTGTTTAATGCATCTCCTCTAAACATTCCTGTGTCTATTTTTAGTACCACTGTTATGCAAGGATATGATGGGGTTCACACCTGTGGTTAGTTGGGCAAGCAGCAGCTCACTTCAGTCATGTTTTGGACCAGTATAGCATTGTATTAGTGCTTTAAAACATTGAAACACCTCCTCCATATGTTTTATTCAGAGCTGAGGGGATCAAAATGTATGAAAGACACTGTAGACTTTAATAGCCAGAGTGATTACTATGGTTCTGAACTATGTTTCTGTGACTGCATATATGTGTGTGAATTTTCTAGGGTAAGGAGTGCTTCCAGGTAATAATTTTTTTATATTTAAACTTCTAGCATTGAGAAGCAGCACCTTTAGGTATTTCTGACTGATTTTTATTATGTTGGCGGGCTTAACTTGGCATATCCTAAAAAAGGCACTATGTTGACAAAGTTTTTGTCAATATTCAGAAGCCAAGTGGTGATAAGTGCAAACCATCTCTTGAAAAGCATAGTGGCTTGTCGGTTATGTCTACCCAAGCTGTCAGAGATTGAATCCCCTTGTTGTGACACCAGAAACTAAGCCATTTATTGAAGTAGGTAATTTTTGCTGGTCCTGTCATATAATCATTGCTGAAGGCAGGATGCGACTCAAGGCTAGATTCATACCCACCTGGGACACATGTATTCAGAGAGCTCTATGTCCCTCTTCATATAGTCCAGTGAGGTATCATGGACTATGACCGTCATACTTGTTCTTGTGTTTTAAAGCCACAAGTGCATGTGTGTGTATGTGAATGCAAGCAAGTGTGTGTGTGTGTGTGTGTGTGTGTGTGTGTGTGTGTGTGTGTGTGTGTGTGTGTGTGTGTGTGAATGAATGCAAGAAAGGGGCAAGTGTGTGTGTGTGTGTGTGTGTGTGTGTGTGTGTGTGTGTGTGTGTGTGTGTGTGTGTGTGTGTGTGAGAGAGAGAGTGTGTGTTTCAGAATGCAAGCAAGGGGCAAGTGTGTGTGTGTGTGTGTGTGTGTGTGTGTGGTGTGTGTCCATGTGTGAATGCAAGCAAGGGGCAAGTGTGTGTGTGTGTGTGTGTGTGTGTGTGTGTGTGTGTGTGTGTGTGAATGCAAGCAAGAGGCAAGTGTGTGTGTGTGTGTGTGTGTGTGTGTGTGTGTGTGTGTGTGTGTGTGTGTGAATGCAAGCAAGGGGCAGGTGTGTGTGTGAATGCAAGCAAGGGGCAAGTGTGTGTGTGTGTGTGAATGCAAGCAAGGGGCAAGTGTGTGTGTGTGTGTGTGTGTGTGTGTGTGTGTGTGTGTGTGTGTGTGTGTGTGTGCATGAATGCAAGCAAGTGTGTGTGTGTGTGTGTGTGTGTGTGTGTGTGTGTGTGTGCATGAATGCAAGCAAGTGTGTGTGTGTGTGTGTGTGTGTGTGTGTGTGTGTGTGTGTGTGTGTGTGAATGCAAGCAAGGGGCAAGTGTGTGTGTGTGTGTGTGAGAGTGCAAGCAAAGGGCAAACGTGTGTGTGTGTGTGTGTGTGTGTGTATGCAAGCAAGGGGCAAGTGTGTGTGTGTGAATGCAAGCAAGGGGCAAGTGTGTGTGTGTGTGTGTGTCTGAATGCAAGCAAGGGGCAAGTGTGTGTGTGTGTGTGTGTGTGTGTGTGTGAATGCAAGCAAGGGGCAAGTGTGTGTGTGTGTGTGTGTGTGTGTGTGTGTGAATGCAAGCAAGGTGTGTGTGTGTGTGTGTGTGTGAATGCAAGGGGCAAGTGTGTGTGTGTGTGTGTGTGTGTGTGTGTGTGTGAATGCTAGCAAGGAGCAAGTGTGTGTGTGTGTGTGTGTGTGTGTGTGTGTGTGTGTGTGTGTGTGTGTGTGTGTGTGTGTGTGTGTGTGTGTGTGTGAATGCAAGCAAGGGGCAAGTGTGTGTGTGTGTGTGTGTGTGAATGCAAGCAAGGCAAAGAAGTGTGTGTGTGTGTGTGTGTGTGTGTGTGTGTGTGTGTGTGTGTGTGTGTGTGTGTGTGAGAATGCAAGCTAGGTGTGTGTGTGTGTGTGTGTGTGTGTGTGTGTGTGTGTGTGTGTGTGTGTGTGTGTGAATACAAGCAAGGGGCAAGTGTGTGTGTGTGTGTGTGTGAATGCAAGGCAAGTGTGTGTGTGTGTGTGTGTGTGTGTGTGTGTGTGTGTGTGTGTGTGTGTGTGTGTGAATACAAGCAAGGGGCAAGTGTGTGTGTGTGTGTGTGTGTGTGTGTGTGTGTGTGTGTGAGTGTGTGTGAATGCAAGCAAGGGCAAGTGTGTGTGTGTGTGTGTGTGTGTGTGTGTGTGTGTGTGTGTGTGTGTGTGTGTGTGTGTGTGTGTGTGTGTGTGTATGAGAATGCAAGCAAATGGCAATTGTGTGTCTGTGTGAGTGTATGTATATGAATGCTTACTAAGCTGGGCATTAATCCCTATGTCACTCGATGGGTTGTCAAATGGCTTACTGACAGAACCCACGCTGTAAAAGTAGCCCACTCCAAATCCAGCTTCTGACAAGTCAGAGTACCTCAGTGGTCAGTCCTGGGACCACTCTTGTTTGTCATCTACTTCTCTGAAGTATAGGCCAACACTTAGGGATTCTGGCTAACAAAGTTCACAGATGACTGCAAACTGGGAGCCATTATTGAATCCCCAAATGTTGTGGATACTCTTGAAAAGGGCCTTACAGAAACAGATTCTTGGTGCCAAAGCCATGGGCTCAAACTCAGTGCCAAGAAATGTATAGTTATCCCGTTTGGGAAAAAACATGTACCCATTCTGGGACATGCTACACTTAAAGAAATCCCAATCCCTCAGAGCTACATGCTCCAGGGATCTAAACCTTGTCATCACAATAAACAAATGCTGGAGGGATAGGTTCCTGACTCAGAGACTGCCCAGACTCTGGAATAGACTGCCCATACATGTCAAGCAGACCGCCTCTTTGGCCCTCTTCAAATGGAACATTGACGATTGGATGGGAGAAAGAAATTAACCCCGGGGATTACGTCACTCACCCTGCTAGACAGGGGTCCAGGGTAGAAAATAGTGTGGAAGTAATAGCCAGGGAATTGTTATGGCTAGGCTTGTATAAGCCCTAGGGCCGATAGCCTAGTACCAACCTATGAACCTATAGTTAACAGACTGCTATCAGAAGGAAGAAGCCCTTGGGTCATTTTAGCTGTTGCCAAACAAACTTTGTGTCTGTGTGATACGCAAGTGTGTGCATCTGTGTGATAAGGGGAAAGTGTGTGCACGTTTGTGTGATAAAGGGCACTCTGCCAGTATCTGCTGAATTTTACAAAACCACTTTTATCTCTAAAGCTGTCCCAGCACAATCTGGTAGTTAGATGTAACTTTAAATACACTATACTGGTATGTTCTTCATATACTGAATTGATGTCTGTTTTGTGATTTATGATTTAGTGTTGAATTGTCACTTAATTCCATTAGGTACTGGTGTGCCTTTGCTGGGTAATTTTTTCCCTGTGGTTGTGGAACTGTGTAGTTATAAAGACAGGAAGAATTTGATTGTTCCCAGGTGGTGTGGGCATGGTTGCTTAACCCTCCCCTCAAAACCATAACACCTTTAGTTTTGCAGCCATGTTTGGATGGATTTGGATCAGGGTGATTGCAGTTTACAGGTCTCCTTTTTGCTGGGATTTATGTAAGACCCCTAAAGTGGGAAGGATGAAAGTTTAAAAATGAAACATCCTTCATGAAAGGTCTGAGGTGGAAGATTGTGTATGTGGTTATGCTGATAAGAACTGGAAATTCCTATGTTAACACTAATGTACAGTAGACAGTTTATTGGAATGTGCTGTAGAAGCTGACTCTGTGGACAGGTTTACTGGCTGTGTAAAGTAGGGCTCACTTGTGTTGGATTAAAGTACTTAAATAATGTTGTAGGTGGAAAACTGTTCAATGGGTGCATTTCATGTACAATTTGAATGGAGCGGCTTGATGTGTAAGATCTGTATAGGCATGCGTTTCTGTTTCTGATGTCTGCACAGCCAAAGTACATAATTACTCGTGTATTCCTCGGACAAAGGCCTGGGGTCATTCTTGGTGTTGCCAAACAAACATGTGGTTATGTGTGTGAGTTGAGTGAGTGTGGTGTGTGAGTTGAGTGAGTGTGTGAGAGTGGGGGGTGAGTGTGGTGTGTGGGTGAGTGAGTGAGTGTGGTGTGTGGGTGAGTGAGTGTGGTGTGTGGGTGGGTGAGTGAGTGTGGTGTGTGGGTGGGTGAATGAGTGTGGTGTGTGTGTGGGTGAATGTGGGGAGTGAGTGTAGGTGAGGGTGAGTGTGGGTGGGTGAGTTGGGTGGGTGAGTGGGTGTAGGTGAGTGTGGTGGGTGGTGAGTGAGTGTAGTGAGTGTGGGTGGTGAGTTGAGTGTAGGTGGGTGGTGAGTCAGTGAGGGTGGTGAGTGAGTGTAGTGAGTGGGTGTGGGTGAGTGTGGGTGGGTGAGTGATTGTGGGTGGGTGAGGGTGGGTGGGTGAGTGTGGTGGGTGAGTGAGTGGTTGAGTGTGGGTGAGTGGTTGAGTGTGGGTGAGTGAGTTGGTGTGGGTGAGTGTGGTGGGTGAGTGTGGTGAGGGTGGTGGGTGGTGAGTGAGTGTGGGTGAGTGAATGTGGGTGAGTGAGTGAGATGTGGTGGGTGAGGGTGGTGGGTGAGTGGGTGTGGTGGGTGAGTGAGGTTGGGTGAGTGAGCTGAATGTGGGTGGGTGAGTGAGTTGAATGTGGGTGGGTGTGGTGGGTGAGTGAGTTGAATGTGGGTGGGTGGGTGTGGTGAGTGAGTGTGGGTGAGTGAGTGTGAGTGGGTGAGTGTGAGTGAGTGTGAGTGAGGTGTGGTGGATGAGGGTGAGTGTGGGTGGTGAGTGTGGGTGGTGAGTGTGGGTGGATGAGTGTGGGTGGATGAGTGTGGGTGGTGAGTGAGGTGTCAGAGTGAGTGGTGAGTGTGGTGAGAGTGAGTGTGGTGGGTGGTGAGTGAGTGTGGTGGGTGAGTGAATTGAGTGTGGGTGAGTGTGGTGAAGTGAGTGGCCGAGTGTGGTGAGGTGAGTGAGTGTGGGTGAATGAGTGAGTGTGGGTGAGTGTCATTTCTGGATATAATTTCTAAATTTTGTAAACTTTGTTTTTGTATTGTCATATTGCTTTACATTGCCCTACCGATATGTGACAAAGTACAGGCAGAAGCACAGTAACAGCTGCAAAATCTAAGAGCATAAATTTGCAATAACCATGCGTATACATTAATTGTATGTTTTACAAGAAGCAGATGTCTGTCACAATTAATCGACAACACTACATCAGATTACAAGAAGTATGCAATACCGTAATTTTTTAAATTAGGCCTTAAAAATACATGTTGGTGCTGTCATGCAAGTCTGTGAAATATTTCATGTTTATAGTGTGTCATTTGTTAGCTATTTAACCAAACGGGAAGGAAAAATAAGTGGGAGTTTGATGCTTTGCAAAACGGTGATTATTCCCAGTGCTATGTAGCTTGGTTCTAAATTTGACAGGAGGAGTGCAACAAAAAAGTGTCCCACTGTAAGGGGGGAAAGGCTGACAAGAAAACAGTACATTACTCTGGTCACCTGCTGTGAGCTGTCAATCACATGCAGATAATGGGTCAAATTACCCTTAGATCTTTGACAGCTAGGGAAGGTAGGTGTGAAGTGGGAGGGGAGATGCCTTGAAGAACTAGATTTCAGCCTTCACAAAAGAAAGCAAGTTAGAATTTCTAAGAAACAAAAGCAATAAAATGCACTTTCCAGTTCTGTTCTGTAGATTTGCACTGCTTGTGTTTGAAGTAATCATTGAAAAAGGATAACATTTTAACCAAAAGTAGGGGACTTTAAGACAGCAGTGAATGCCTGTTAAGTCAATGAAGTGACAGCAGCTTAAGGGAAAACGTGGCAGATCTGATGCAATTTTTTGGAGACAAACAATGCATTCTGGGATACTTAGAGGCAGAGTAAACAGTCTGAATTATTTCAAAATGCCAGCCCCCATGTGGTCAGAGTCAGAAATTGCATATAAAAATATCTAAAAAGCTCTAAATAGTCCCAGAGTGCTGTTAAAATGTAGGAAACACCTAACCATGATGAAATAAATATGTTTTTTGAGTCTGAGGGTGCGGTTGTCCTTTAATTCTGTGGCCTTTAAAGCTGATTAACCTGTCTCTGTGAATTTTTATTTAAGTTAGACAGAGTATGAACTGTTAATCCTGCCTAGTTTTCTTTTATATTTCTGTATGCTGTAATGGTAAAGTTACACTGTTTATTACCTATGTTTTTTACCTTATGAACTGGTCCCTTAATGCTGTCTCTCTCTTATAGCAAATTAAACCTTTTCCTGTTGTTTATATATTTACACACTGTACTGACTGTTTTTATTGCATAGCATATCAAGCATGATGGCTATTTTCTGAAGACTAATTGAAATCTGCACTAAAAAGATAACTTTATGAATGGCTTGAAGCATAATTACCATATTCTGTGTTAACTTGTGTCTATAAATTTTTATTTCAATTTGTTTCTATAATGCTACTTACTCTTTTTAACTTTTAAGAATATTTATGGGCTGTAATAGTTTACTAAAACCTATACTTTCTGTATTTCAAGTCTTTACCTTTGCATTGTCTGTTAGTGTCCTTAATTTCTGACTAATGTACAATAATTATGTAAAGTCACTGTAATCTGTAAACTAATTAACAAATTAAGCCTGCCCTGTTATGCCTTGAGTGCATTGAATAACTATTACTACCTATTCTTTAGATAACATATCTTAATAGTTTACTAAACTTATGCTTTCTGTATTTCAGGTCTATACCTTTGCATTTTATGTTAGTGTCTTTTTTAACTTTCTGTTTAACGTACAATAATTGTGTAAAGTGTACTGTAATTTGTAAATTAATTAAAAAATTAAGCCTGCCATGTTATACCTTGAGTATACTGAATAATTATTACTACCTATTATTTAAATAACTTATTTTAATAAGCCTGTAAAATATTTATGTTACTTTATCCTTAACTAATGACTGAATAATGAAGTAAGCCTGTTATAAACAAGTCTGTCACTTTAACCTTAACTGATCACTAAATAATGTAATTCTGTTACTTTACTCTTAAACTAATGACTGAATAATGTGAAGTAACTGAGTATTATTTTAATATTTTGAAAGTTGACTGAAATGTACTATACTGAACACATAACTGAGTATGAATGTCATATTCTGAATCTCGACTGAAATTTACATTAGCGTATACTGAACATTTAAAATAGCTGTGTATATTCTGGAAACTACCTAAACTAATACTAAAAGAATGGGCCAGATTCAGGAAGGCTTACACGGAGTTCAAGAGGAGTGTAAGCCTCCGTGTAAGCCTCCCGATTCAGGAACAGCCCAAATCTCCGTGTAAGAGACAGCTAACACGTCTCTTACACGGACTGGGCGTGGAAATGCTCAATACCTCATTTGCAGCTCAAAGATATGCAAATGAGGTATCTGAGCGATCCACGAAGCAGAAACCAGTCTGTGTAACGGATGTGTTAGCTGCAGAAATGTACTCGGAGGAGGACAACCTGACCTTGTCCCAGTAGGCAGAAGGAGGCGTGCCCAGTATGCCCTGGCCTTGGCAAAGAGGCAACGCATAGCACATACACTTGGTCAGTAGGAACACTGGGACTGATACCCGCTCTGACTCACTCATATAGTAACAGGGATGCCTAACATGACACAACCTGCTTCCAAACATGTACAGGGAGTGTAGTATGTGCATCCAACAGAGGCAGCCCTGCAGCACCACCTGAGGCATGAATGCCATGTGTTAAGTAATGTAATATCATGTACCATATGCACACCTGAGGACCCGACTAACATCCACCCTCACCAATCATAAACCACAAAAAACACAAACCTAACTCATAGGTACCACAAGGGATAGTAACCTAGATGTAATGCTACCCAATGCCAGAAGTATAAATGCGTGCAGTGTAAACGCACACAGTATAGAGAATGTAGATATCAGTGCTGTAATAGAAAACAGGGTCAAAGCCCACATCAGCACCCTGACACTACCAGGTCACACCTCTGTCCTAATAGCAGGAACAGCCCCAGGCCTACTCTGACAACGTGAGTGTCAAATGAAATATTACTGTCAACCTGGGTGCCCAGGTCCCTGATAACCTCTTCTGTGCTTAGAGGATTGCCACCTAGATGGGAACTAGAGGTAACCCTGTTGTTCCCGAAGGGTATGACTATGCATTGTTTAGCGTTTAACGTAAGGCCATGGCTCTGGCACCAGTTATCTGTGTCTATGAGACCCTTCTGAAGGATGTCTGTGTCAGATGGGTTTCCAACTATGGTTCCCAGTTTGCAGTCATCTTCAAACTTTGTCAGCCATAATCCTCCTGTGTTTGCTTGTACTTCTGAAAAGTAGATGCTGAACAAAAGTGGGCCCAGGACTGAGCCCTGTGGGACACCACTTATGACAGCTCTGGATTGTGACATGGCACCAGCAACTTTGACCCTGTGTGTTCTGTCACTTAGCCAGTTTGCAACCCATCCTGTGATGTATGGGTTCACATTTAAGCTGGTGATGTTTTCAATGATACCTGAGTGGGGTATTGTGTCAAAAGCCTTTGCCAGGTCAAGGTAGGCTGTGTGGACTGCCTTGCCCATGTCAATGGCCTGGGTGACTGTCATGAAAAAGTCAACCAAGTTTAAAAGGCATGATCTGCCCTTGACAAAGCCAAACTGGATTGGATCCAACGTCTGCAAGTCCCCTATGTCTTCATTTATCATTCCCATTATGATCCTCTCCATAGCTTAGCAGACCAGGCTTGTCAAGCTGATGGGATGGTAGTTTCCGGGTTGGTGGAGGCACCTCCTTTGTGAAGTGGGTCCACCATTGCCGTATGCCACTCCTTGGGCACATATCCTGAGGTGAGGCTAAGATTAAACAGCTGCCCTAACTGCAGGTGTAATTCCTCATTGAGTTCATGGAGCACACAACTGGGGACACCATCTGGTCCCATGGATAAAGTGTTTTCCGCCTTGGATAGAGCAGTTCTCACCCCAGCATTGGAGATGTTTGGGGGGCTACAATCCTCTGGTGTAGATACCCCTCCAGTTGGGGGGAGGGGGGGAGAAATCCGCACTGAACCTGTCAGCCAGTATGTTGGCAATTTCTGTAGGTTCAGTGATATTTACATCATTCCGAACTAATTCTGAGCATATCTGGGAGTTCCCTCCCAGGTGTCAAACATAGGTAAAAAAGGTCTTATGATTGTTCCTTGAGTCCTGAGCGGGTTTACTCTCAAAACTTGCCTTGGATGATTGTATGGGGGAACCCAGTGTTTTACTCAAAATGAGCAGGGGTGTCTTCCCTTCTATGGATGTCGCTCTATCTTGTAGTAGCTCCTTCCTTTTGTTGTAGAGCTTGTTTATGGCTGGGGTCCACCAGACTGGATGCTTGCCTGTGGTACAAAGAGTCTTTGTTTTGTTTGGGATTGCTTGATCCATGCAGTCCTGGAGGTGCTGGTAGAAGGCATTTGTAAGTGATACAGCGGCTTGGGTAATGGTGTCCGCTGGCTTGGGGGCCTTGAAAGAGACCACACCAGTCCTTAGAAATGTGAAGTCGGCATTTGAGAAGGTCTTCACTGTTTGTTTTTCTATCTGGGGTGTGGGTGGGATGTGGACTCCCACTGAGATTAGTTCATGATCTGATCTCACCAATGATGAGTATACGTCTGGTGTTGAACAGTGTGACCCCATGTTCGTGATGATGAGTTCTAATATGTTGTCTCCACTTGTGGGGATGGTGACCAGTTGTTCCATGGCATTTGAGTGTATGAACTCTTGGAACCTTTGGGTTACAGTGTTGGGGCTTGATTAGTGATCCCAGTCTATATTTGGATAGTTGGAATCACCCAGGATGATGGTGTTTGGAGATACATGTATCCCCTCCAGTGTTTTCAGGACAGCTGTGAGAGGGTGGCATGTAACATGCTACAAACTGCAGAGCAGTCTTGCCTACGGTTACTGGCACCTGGATGGTCTCCGATGCATCGTGTGTTGCCACCAACCTTGAGGTGAGGGTGTCCTTGATGAATATGGACACCCACCCTCCTTTCTTGGTGTTGTCCGGATTTTGGTGCCGGAACACATGATATGAGGTAACACCAGATAGTGCCGGGGTGCTGTCAGAAGCCGTGAACCAGGTTTCAGGGACAGCACAGACATCAATGTGCTACATACTGAGAAGGGCGTCGAGTGTGTGCAGCTTGAGGTTGAGACCTCTGGCATTGAGCAGCATTACCCTTAGTGTCTTTCCTTTTCTGTGTTCTAGGGTGGGAGGTGTAGAATCTGATTCTTGCATAAAAAAGGCACAATGGGGGTGGCAAGAGCATCAGCTGAAATCCGGAAGCCCAGGGGTGACAGGTGCAAGCCGTCCCTTGCAAATCAGTGTGGCCTGTCCAGCATGTCATCCCAGGCAGACAGACATTGGACCCCCTTTGAATGACACCATAGTTTAAGCAAATTATTACAGCTGATCATCTTGTCTCTGTTTATGTGGCATCATACTTGGTGAAGGTAGGATACTGCTCAAGGTCAGGGTCATACCTGCCTGGCCTACATAATCAGAGGGATCCTCTATGTCTCTTTCCATGTAGTCCAGGGAGGTACATCTCAGGTCGTTCACACCAGCATGGATTATGACTGGGTCAGACTTGTACCTGCAGTTGAGTGACCTGAGTGCTTGCATTATGTGGTGGATTCCAGTGCCCGATAGGCAGCTTACTGTGACCTCCCTCGTACTGATCTGGTGAGCGGACGTCAGTGTGTCTGACTATGGAGTCACCTATGACAAGTGTGTCTGGCATTGTGTTTGGCCTTAAGGGCTGTGACTGTTTGGCACACTGACTCTGTGGTCTATGTGTTGCATGTGCTATGCCCTGTGGAGGCAGTTGTGTGGGTGTCTGCTGTGGTGGCCGCTGCTGTTTTGGTAGAATTCTGATCAGAGCCTCCGAGTATGTCTTTGTGTGTCTATGTGTATGATTTTAAGTTGTGATAGTGCTATGTGAGACTGGGTTTGTGATGTGTGTGGTTACCTTCACCTTCTCTCTGGTCTTGCTAGTCCTATGTTGAGAGAGCTCAGCCTCCACTTTGGCTATATAGTTGCATCTCTCACATGTATGTGTGTTTTATGGGAGAAGGAGAGGGTTGTCAGTGTACATGAGGCAATTGTAACATTGCCTCAATATTCCCAGGTTCACCAGCTGAGCAGGAGAGGACACTAGCAACTGATCCCTAGACATGCTAGAAGGAATAGACAAAACAATGTTGGAATACAGTGAGATAGCAAGCCCCCCAAACCACATCATAGTGCTTGACTGACAATACCTACACATACACCATAGTTTCATAGTGTCATAGTTTACTAGTAGGCTATCCGCCCTAGTGCATGTATATGCCTAGCCATAGTGATGTGGCTATTGCCACCCCTTATAGTGGTAATAAGTGTACAGAATAGATTCCGAATATTGTGCCTCTGACTTAGTAGTGACACATTATGACCTCCTTACGTAATTGAATAACATGGCTGTGCCTCTGTCTTATATGCAGTTGTCCAGATGTCTCTTGAAGAGAGTCAGTGAGGGACTCTGTCTAACATGAACTGGGATACTCCGCTGGAGTGTGAGATGCCTCTGAGTTATGACTCTGTCCCTCCAGCATGTCCTATACATGTATGTGCTGAGGTTCAAATCTTCAGCTCTCATGGTTCTGGTGGATTTGGATTGCTTGCAGTGGAGCATGTCCACCAAATCCTGATTGGACATGGTCTTGTATGTCAGGCATAGGTCACCTGTAAGTATGCGGTATGACACTGAATAAAGCTGGGTTTCCTCTATTCTGGAAGCATATGACATGTGTTGTAGACCCCTGATCTTCATGGTAAGGTACTTTTGGGGTCTCTCCAGCTGTTGCAAGTGCTGGGTGAGGTACATAC